>NC_081344.1:70928492-71184767 GCF_029784015.1 Lycium ferocissimum
AAAAGGGGAAGGCAACGGGTGGGGCGAAGGAGAGAGATGGAGGAAGGTGGGGCGACGATGATGATGAAGAAGAGAGAGAAAGGAGAAGAGAGAAGAGGGAGAAGGGGATGTGTGCGGCTGAAAATGCAAAAGAAACCTAAGGTTTCATTTGTTTAGCAAGTTGGGCCGGGTCGGGTCGGATTTAAGGGATAATGGGCTGGGCGGATGAAAAAATATGGACTGGGTATTAAATGTGGGCTGTGTATTAATGGGTTGGTCATTAATGGACTGGTCTAAAAGAGTTTGGGGTGAATTAAAATGGTTGGGATGATGAATTAAAATGTAGGCTTCTAAATTTAAGTAAAAGACCCATTTTAAATTAATCATATACTGAGTGTGCTAAAATATCCCCAAATATAAAATATGTATTTATTAGTATTTAGATGAAAATAAAATGATGCCGTAATTGCCGTGCGGTAATATATTTGAAATCAACAGTAAGTAAATGCTATTATTAAATTATGCGAAGATAAATGCGATGCGTGTGCATAAGCTGGTAAAAATGCTGAAACGATAAAAAATACGACTTATAATAATACTGGTAATAATAATAATAACAAAATAATAATAATGATAATAATAATAATAATAATAATAATAATAATAATAATGGTAGTAGTAACGGTTGTAAAAGATAATGACAGGATAATGAAATGCCGGTATTAATAAAGCTAATAATTATAGTAAAAAAAACGCAAATAATTATTTTTAAAGTTGCCAAAATATTGGAAGCGAAAAATAGGTATCTCGGAGGAAAGGTGGGACAAAATTGGGTGTCAACGATGGCGAGCGTAATTTTTCTTTTAATGAAATGGGTCCAATTCGTTTTCTATTAAATGGATTGAAGGGTTTTGTTTTCTATTAAATGGAAAGGGAGCGGGTCGGGTTGGGGGTTGGGGGGGGGGGGCACTTGGGTCATCCGGTCAACATTAATAAAAGGTAATTAGTTTAGTTAATTTTATAAGCCAACCAATAAAAAATTGCCACGTGTTTAATGAAAAGCACGTTAGCAATAAGGGTATTTTAGACCCAATAGGTGGATGGTAAGCGTATTTGGAGCCGAAAGGTGGATGGAGGGTATTTTTGCACCATTTTTAATAGTTCGAGGGTATTTTAGGCCCTTTTTCCGTACATAATAAGCAAAATATCTCACATAAACTAAGTACATATGTGGCTCACTAACCACCACTCATTTTAACCCAAAAGACTAGTCTACTACAAAACTCAAAAGATCTACTAATCTTGGAGTTTCTAGAGAAATCTTAATTTCCTAACACCAAATTTACGTATATGAAACTTAATTTGAATTTATTTACATATGATTATATAACGAATACAAACAACAACTAAGTTGTATATAGATTGTTAGGCTATATTAAACGTGCATCACTTATGAAATTGATTATCGATTTTCTGTGATGAATCATTTTGAGTAAAGCTCCATTACACGCTAGAATATAGATTTTTGTATCAGATGCTCCCGAAAAACATTTAGTCCATATTGATGTTGAAAATACAAATTATTTGTCACATAAATATGTGCTGAAAATGACAAGACCCTTTCATTCTCAATCTAATGAATTAAGTTTGAGTTTTGGGATTTTTTTTTTTTTTTTTAAATAAGAAGCGCTTCCTCTTAAATGAACTTTTGAAGTAGAGTTAACCGAGCTACTAAAATCTGGAACTCCAAAAACCAGATGATTAAGCAAGAAAATGACAAAATGGTTCCTTATGTTTGAGGGTATGTTCAAAATAGTTCCATAATTTATGTACTTAACAGTTTTGATAAAGTTAACACTTTTAGACTTCATCAAATTTTCTTGAACTTTCATCCGTTAGATTTGACAAAAATAGTGAAAAAAAGGATTAACAATGAGAAAGTCTCCATCAAATCCTAAAGTATGCAACATAAAGAAAGAATTTTGATGGTCCACACATGTGAACTCATCATTCATCTCATCAAAGCGTAACAGATTCGATGGACTGCTAGGCACGCATGAGACACATCAGAGGGCGCGTTAAGAAAAGCTACACTAACCACAAAAAAGTTTTTTTTTTTTTAAAAAAAGTAGAAATTACACCTCAAAAAGCTTAAGACCGGACTTTAATATAAATTAAAAATAAAGTACAAAACTGTACCTCTAAATGTGAGTTCGTGCTCTTTTTTTGTAGTTACCGTCAAATCTAACAGACATAGATCAGTAAACATTTGAAGGAGACTATCATTAAAAAAAAATGGAGATCAAAAGTGTTAACTTTTAACAAATTTAAAGAACAAAAACTGTCAAGTACATATTTGAGGGACTATTTTGAACCTACTCTCAAATATTCTTAATTTCTTATCATTTTCTCTGATTAAAGTCGAAAAAGTTGCAGGAGTAATTGAGAGAAACTCCAAATTTAAGGGACTATTATGAACTCTTAACAAATTATCCTCTCGTTATCCTATCCAAGTCAAATCAAAAGAAAGAAATTTCACAAAACCTCACTTGATACACAAATTAGCCGATCAATTAAGCTAATTAAGCAGTAACTCTTCACTGCTATAATTAACAACCAAATATATCTCAATTCCTCACTTCTCTATCAAATTCGCAAAGACAAAACAAAAATGGGGGTAGAGGATTTGGGATGACTTTTATTTTTTTATTTTTTTTAAAATATAATAAGTGTTTCCTCTTAAATGAACTTTTAAAATATAATTAGCCGAGCTACACCCCCCACCCCCCCCCCAAAAAAAAACCCTCCTCGCTCCATTTTATTTATCACATTTTTTTCTTTCACGTCCTTAAGAAAATATTAACTAAACGAGTAATTTACTAAACTATTTTTATTTATTTTTTGATCTCAATTTAATAATGCACATTTCTTTCACTATATTATTTTTCTCTACATTTATTAAGTAAGGGTAAAAATAAAAATTAATAATTAATTCTATCATAATTTTCTAAAATGACAACTATTTTAGACCAGTTATTTTAATAATACACATTTTTTTCACTATATTAATTTTCTTCATATTTATTAAGTAAGAGTAAAAATAAAAAATAATGATTAATTATATCTCAATTTTCTAAAATGACAACTATTTTAGACCAGTTATTTTAATAATACACATTTTTTTCCACTATATTAATTTTTTTTCATATTCATTAAGTAAGAATAAAAATAAAAATTAATAATTAATTATATCTCAATTTTCTAAAATCATAGTAACTATTAACTATATTTTAGCACACACGACAACTAATCAAACGTAAAATGGAGGGGAAGCCGGAGGGAGACTAAATGATCAAAGAGGAAAAAAATTTCAGGAGTAACTGTGTGAAACTCGAAACTTAAGGGACTTTTGTGAGCTTTTTAACAATTATTCTTGAGTTGAAATTTCAACACAGCCTCACCGGATACCACTACCATACTTATAACAACCAAGTGCGTCTCAATTAAACACCTAATTTTACTACTACCATACTTATAACAACCAAGGACGTCTCAATTCTTCACATATTGAATTAGCAAATGGAGGTAGCGAATGAAGTAGGGATGGATGATAAAGCGAAGAAAATGAGAGATCTATTATCCAGTTTTTATTCACCAGATCCGAATAATAATAAGAATAATTCTAATAATGTTTCTTCAAGATTTGCTACATTGGATACAATCAACACTACTTCCTTTGATGCTGATCAGTACATGAATTTACTGGTATGCCCCCCCTCTTTTATGGATCGTTAGGTTTAGTTTCATTTATATATATATTTTTTCCAGATTTTTAGCAATTTAGAATACGGCTATCCCAAGAAAAGATCATGTTTTGATAAGTAAAAAAATAGTTTTATTTTTTTCTGTAGCTCTAGTAAAGCATATCTGTGTACACTACCAACTTAAAAGATTTTAGGACTTGTTTAGACAACTTTTTATGGATCATTAGGTTTAGTTTAATTTATAATTTTTCCATTTTTTTTTAGCAATTTAGAATATGGTTATCATGAAAAAAGATCATTTTTTGACTACGACAGTAGGGGATTTGCCTTCTGGGTCGAGCTCGTCGCACGGGGCTTGCCTAGTGCGGGTTATCTCTCCTGTGTGATTTGCGAGCTATTGCATAGGAGCTGGGTTTACCTGATCAGTACATGAAGATACTTGTATACCCTCATTAATACTTCAACTTGCTACTTCATTTTTTTATGGATCGTTAGGTTTAGTTTGATTTTTATTTTTTTTCTTCAGTTTTTAGCAATTTAGAATATGGTTATCTCGAAAAAGATCAGTTTTTATGAGTAAAGCAATAATTTTATTTAGTTTCTGTAGCTCCAAGAAAGTTAGCTGTGTACATTACCAAATTACAAGATTTTAGGACTCGTTTAGACAATTTTTTATGGATCATTAGGTTTAGTTTAATATATAATTTTTCCATTTTTTTAGCAATTTAGACTATGGCTCTTGCAGAAATGCAAGGTAAGGCTGCGTACAATAGACCCTTATGGTCCGGCCCTTCCCCGGACCCCGCGCATAGCGGGAGCTTAGTGCACCGTGCTACCCTTTTTTAGACTATGGCTATCCTGAAAAAAGATCATTTTTTGATTAGTGAAGCAATAATTTTATTAATTTCTGAAGCTTCAACAAAGTATATCTGTGTACGCTACATTGATCAGTACATGAATTTATATGCCCTCATTTTCTTGTTCATCTGTTCTCAATACACACCTGCTACTTCATTTTTTTTAATGGATCGTTAGGTTTAGTTTGATTTATAAATTTTCCATTTTTTAGGAATTTAGCTCCCGTTTGGCCATAGATTTTAAGTTGAATCTTGAAAATATGAGTTTTTGAAGTTGTGATTTTTGGAATTTGAAATTGTGTTTAGACATGCATTTTACTTGAACAAGATTTGAACTTTTGTGAGTGGAAGAGAAAATGAAATCACCAATTGTTCTAGCCAATTTTTGGAAATATGATCAAATTTCATGGCCAACCAGATATTTGATAATAAATTTTCAAAACTGATCCAAAATCTATGGTCAGACGCTAGCTTAGACGTAAACTTTGACAGCGGCTGTGATGGTTTGGCTTTAACTATCACGTCTTCCAAAAAACTTTTGTTGTAGAACTTATGTACTTATCAGAGAGGTCTTACTTAATCTGTTGCTTTCCTAAGGAGTAAGCTGCTCTTTTAATCATGCCATCTTTTCTAGTCTGGAAAAAAATGAATCTGACTTGTTTCATTTGTCTTGGACGAAATGCCATATATTTCACCAAACATACAGGTGCAGAAGTCCAATTTGGAAGGTCTGCTCCAGAGGCATGTTGAAATGGCTGCTGAGATAAAGAATCTCGATACTGACCTGCAAATGTTGGTATATGAAAATTACAACAAGTTCGTAAGTGCCACAGACACAATTAAAAGGTAAACCCTGTTCTAGAAAGTTGTTTTGAACCCATTTCATCTCTTGAGGGGCAAATATTAGTTTTTTTTTTTTTTTGATAAGTATATTAGGGGGTATAGTTGCAACTAACTCTACGTAGGTTGAGTTTGTTAGTACTTATAGCATGTTTCATGAGTCCTCAATTTCGGTGCTCTACGATATGGGAGACATGCAATTGTTAGAAGTTTCTTAAACTGATTATGCATGGCTTCAGCTTATATGTTGAATCACGACTAATTGGGTTTATCTTGTCGTGTTCTCATTTGGCATTAATGAAGAACTCACTTTTAAGATTACCTTCCCAGGATGAAAAATAATATTGTTGGCATGGAGACAAATATGGAGCAGCTTCTTGAAAAGGTTTTTGTTTTTTCCCCCCTTGTTTAAAGAAATTCTTTACTTTTTTTTTTTTTTTTTTTGGTTATAATCATGACCTAAGCAGCAAAACAATGAAAGATGTGTGTCAAGAATTAGATTTCCTTCAATTATTTGCAGATAATCTGTTACCATTCTCAAAAAAAAAAAAAAATTATTTGCAGATAATGTCCGTGCAATCTAAAAGTGACGGGGTCAATACTTCTCTTTTTGAGAAGAGGGAGCACATAGAGAAATTGCATCGGACCGGTAATCTTCTACGCAAAGTTCAGGTACTAAAGTGAGGTGTTAAGCTCTTGCAATGTCTTGTGCCATTGTAAAATGTGTCTTTTCTTATTGAGGATTGAAGTTACCAACTGTGGGTTTTTATAAGAATCTTTAGAACTAAGTGATGCTTGATGTTAGTGATGAGGATAAAGGAATTAGCATTTCGTTTATACCCCCGATATCTTGAGCTGGTTGACTTTTGACTGTTTATGATTTAACCAAGGGAAATACTTATTAAAAAAAAAATTAAGGGAAAATAAGATGCTTATTCGGCAGTGAAATAGATTGATCCAGATGTTAATTGAAGAATGACGTTATCTATTACTTCTCATTGTTTATGTGGAATATGTGAAGCAATTTACTTATTAAGTGAAAATTGTTTTTAGGAAGGGGAAGGAATAATCCATTCCAAATTTTAGTCACCGGATCTTTGGAGCTGTTAATAGTTCACATGATTAATGGTCAAAAAGGATTGGTGAAGTTGTAAATAAATGCTAAAGTCAAATTAAAAATAAAATGTCTTATTACCTTCACCGTTTTATAGAATTGTTATTCAGGTTCATCATGTAACTTTCTTTTCTGAGATAGATAAAATGCAACTTTATGTTGTATGCTGCTATGCATTGTATAAGAGTTGGTTTCTGGTTATGTGTGAGTTACATGGTTTTGTTTTTCTGTGGAAAAGAGCAGTTCATATATGATCTACCCGCTAGGTTAGCAAAATGTATCAAATCAGAAGCCTATGCTGATGCTGTGAAATACTACACTGGAGCCATGCCCATTTTCAAGGTTTGTGCATATTGATCTTTGCTCCACTGTTTTCCCCGTTTGTATGATGTAAATGCATGTAAAAGTCTCATCTTTAGTGTCAGTACTTTTTCATCACCAGGCATATGGAGACTCCTCGTTCCAGGATTGCAAAAGAGACTCAGAGGAAGCAATTGCTGTTATTACAACGAACTTGCAGGTTTCTCCTCTTTTCTAGTTACTTTGTTGAGAGATGCCATAGTTGGTTGAGGTAATTAAACCGAGTTAAATATTTCGTTAAGATGGAAGGAAAGGGAAGAGAGAAGACGAAAAACAATATTCTTTCCATCCCATTTTATTTGACGGTATTAGATTGGGCATGTAGTTTGCAAAATAAAAGAAGACTTTTGAAACTTGTGGTCTAAAACAAGCCATGGACATTTGTGTGGCTATAAATCATCTAATGAAGGGTACATGGGAAGTTTAAAGTTAAATCATTTTTAAATATAGAAAGGTGCCATTCTTTTTGCGACAAATTAAAAAGGAAAGTGTGCCGCATAAAATGGGATAGAGGGATGTTGATTTTGTGTTTAGAATTGTCCAGCATTCCCTCTCCTTTCATCTCCATTCTAAACAAACAGAGCAAAGTGTCTCTATATTCTGTATGAACCATTTAGATCTCTGCCATGCTGGGGAGTGTTTTGATCTGCCTCTCTCTAACGGCTGATTTTGAAGGAGTATGGAGAAAGATGAATCTCAATACAAATTTGCAGAACACTGGTTCTGGCTCTTTTGGGTTAATGTCATGAACGTGGTAAAAATGATCAGAGTTGATTTTTCATATTACTTTTTCTTTGGTTTCAGGGAAAGTTATTTTCAGATTCTGAATCAATACAAGCCAGGGCTGAAGCTGTTATGCTGCTCAAGCAGTTAAATTTTCCGGTCCGTATCACACCTTTTTTTTTTTCTGCTTCTATATATGAGCAGTTCTATTACTTTTTTTGCACGGTTCAATTTATTCTTGAACGTTAGATGGGATTCTTAATTTTATAAGAGTTTCAGCCTCCTTTAGTTCAAATAAAATGTGTAGTAAAGAAATGTACTCCCTCACTCCCATTCTACATATCACTGTCCCTTTCTCAGCAAGAAGCTTAGCTTCTAGTTGCTTTCTTAGCTCTCCATCCTCTGAAGATGAGCATGTCGAATTGTTGACGATCTTAATTTTAGCCATGCCTTGCTCGGCAGTAGCTCATGAAATTGCTGCATTTTGTTAAAAGTTTGGTCCAACGTGCACTAATTGAACAATGTGTTAATTTGATGTATTGCATCATTGATGTAAAAATGGTTGGGTTGTGATGTGGGTAAGCAACGAGTGAGGTACATAGCAAAATGATATTCGTATATTTTGAATAGCCATATAGTGAGATCCTTTTACTGTTTGTCTTAAAAATACGTACCTTTAACTTAACATATTTTAGGTCTTTTAAAAGGATTATCACAAATTTCCTATTAAAATTGGAACGTAGACATAAGTACCTTTATGCCCCCTGAATTATCATCAAATCCTTACAGTTGGCCAGTGCCTCTGAATTGGAATCAGCTTCTTCAGTTTAATATGCCTCTTCAATTCCTTTTCTTTTCTCAAGTAGAGAATTGAAAATGTGAAGGATGTCTTTTATGTAGTGCTATGGTAAATGTGGTTATAGAGCCAAAAGGATTGGTGGTTTGTTGGTAACTAATTTTTTTTATATGCTGGTCTCATTTTATGAAATATAAATTGCATGCTTGCCGAAATAATACCCCTCAATAAGAAAAGAAAAATATATCTGAAGAGGAAACTCGCGACCTCGTATTCTTTGGATATCAGTACAGAATAACTGTCTATGTTCGAGTTTAGTTTGTAAATATTAAAAAATGTCTGAAATAAAAATTCATGTGTTTGTTGGTGCAATGGAGATTACTGAAACTTCTATTGTCTTTTTCTTGCATGTTGGTCTTTGAATGTATATGTTCTATGCAGGTTGATAATTTAAAGGTGCAACTTTTTGAAAAGTTAGAACAGTTCCTTGTGGATCTCCATCTGGAATCTAAGGAAATACCCCACGCTTCAGCAGATCAAGGAAACCTTCCTGAATCAACTACTTCTGCTGCTCATGAGGTGTGTTAAAGCAAGGTCATTGCTCATGCTTTGAAGTTGGAATTTTATGCTTCAAGTGGCTAATTGATGTAGCACTGAAGGGATATGAGAGAAAAGCAGGTGGGAGAAACAAGAAGGAGAAAGAGAGAAGAATATGAGGAAGAGATGGAAGACGGTGAGAGGAGAAATGGGGAGAAGAGAGAAGAATAGATAGAATGAATAAGAAACAAGAAGAGGGGGAATGGAGGGAATCAGGAGTTAGAGGTTTTAACATACAATTTGATTTGTCAAATGTTCTTCAAATGTTGATTTTGTAAATAAAGTATGTAAAGATCCTAGTGTAGCATGGGGCTTTAAATTAACGGAGACTTTTGGTTATCAAAAAAAACAAGGGATAAGGATAACTATAGGGTATGAATAATGACAATGATGTTTTGGCGAGTTACATTACTAACACTATTTCCTTTACTTGTCTTTTAAGATGAGTAACCCTCCTAACCTTGCAAAGAGGTGAATATTATTGCTACAAAAAGGGCGTGAATAATACTTGAGAAGAGAAACTCTAACAATAATTAAACTTCAATGGAACTGCGTTATGACATGACTTGCCCATTTATGTGAAGATAATACCACTTCGCTGAGATATTTGTTATGCAACATGCTACTTCTCCGCATTTTCCTTAAAAAAGGATGGTAAAACCAAAAGAACACAGATTTGGGATCCTAAGTATGCCTCTGGAATTTCTTTCTTCGGGATTTGAATTGTATGGTGTATTATTTTTTTTCTCCTTCCCAGCACTAATTGTATTTACACTAATGCATGTCCTATTCATGACTTAGGCTTCTATTCGTGAATTTGCCGAGGCTGTCCGTGCTTATCGAGCTATTTTCCATGATTCAGAACAGCAACTCTCTAGACTTGCACAAAACTTACCTAAAATGTACGCACTTCTTATTCACCACATCCCTTTCTTGGTGCTGATTTTGTTCTCTCATTATCATTTGTGCTTTATATTTTTGTATCTGTGATTAATATTACAATCCAACCTGCTTCCAAATTTAGGCACTTTGAAGCCACCCGGCAGCACATCAAGACACAACTTGCTTCTTCAGATCTTGTTGCCATGTTAAGTAAGTTTAACTAGCATTTACCTCATGAGCAATGTAATATGGGCTTCTATTTTATTTTGCATATTCAACTTTAATTTTGCATTTTCAACCGCTTCCGTTTACCTCCTTTATTTGGACTTTATTTTCTTATTTACCATGCTTATTTAGCTTTCTTCTGCTTTACAAAATGTCAAGTCTTAGTGTTTCTATAACCAAGCTTTTCATGGACAACACTTGACACTGTAACGATGACTTATGACACTCATATTTCATCAGGGATTATTTGGACCGATGTGCTTCTGATGGATGAAGTGTTGCCTGAGGCTGGTCTGCGTGATTTTACTATGGAGGTTGCATATAATATACAGCCACCTCTTATTAGTCCGTAATGCTCTATTGTCATTGATGTACTGACTGTGTCGTTTCAGGCTGCTGATGTTGCCGTTAAACAATACGTTGCTAGCAGATTTAGCCATCTGTTACTTGATATTTCAGGTTTGTACTGTCAAAATCAATAACATGTAACCTAAAAAAGAAAAGAAAAAATATACAGTTGCAATCGTAGATTACATGCCTAAATTTTGACTGGAAAAACAAATGTCAACAACAACAACAACAAGAAGCCCAGTAGAATCCCACCATGTGGGGTCTGGGGAGGGTAGAGTGTACGCAGACCTAATTCAAATAAATTTGTAATGTTTTAGTAAAGAGATATAAACATATCTCTAGGAAGGATGTTTAAACCAACAAACACCTGATTTCTATTAACACAAAAATAAAAATAAAAATAAAAACCTACTGATTTCCTGAAATTGAAATGCAGAATTAGCTTTAGTACCTTCTTCACAAAGAACCTAGTCTGTCTGCCAAAAGTTGGATATTTTGTATCATGAGTTGACCGGGTAAGATTCTTAAAAGAACAGCTCAAAATGGATTCAACTTATCTTTTGTCTTTCAAAAGGATATAGAACTGAAAAATGTGCTCAGAAGTTTTAGTCTTACATATTGTTCCATTTAAGATCCAAAGTTCAATGTACAGTCAATAGTAAACTTTCTTAACCAAAGAATTTTGCACAATCCAAAAGATTAACCTTGAGATAATAAATTATTTATATCAATACAATGACCTTAATATTATACCACATATTTGTGGTTTATATAAGTTTTTATGGATGTCTTAGGTTCTATATAAGTTTTTGTTATAGGATTGAAGATCTTCTGAATAATCCTTTGTAACTATGAGACCTGTAACTGTTCGTGGCAGGTCTGATTTTTGGATAAATATACAAGTGTTACCTTTTCAAAAAAAAATATTAAACCACATATTTTGCTTGAGTTCTAATGCCTCTTGATTTTGACCATTCTTTATTCTTTTTAACTGGCAGGTGCTGTTGTAAAAGTCGGTAATCAAATGGAGGGTGTTGAAGAAGAAAATTCTTTGCACGCCACCCTTGAGGCCAGTAAAAAGGCAGTACTGCAAGGAAGCATGGATGTCTTACAGGTAAAATAAGTTGTGACGGAATTATACACAGTCGTTATATATCCTTGTGTCAAATAATTCTTGTATTTGTTTAAAAGCTAATAAAGTTGTTACGTCACTAGTTATACCTTGTCCCCCTCAAGATTTAGACTACATCGGAGCGGGACGGCAGTGATTTTTAAAGTTGATGGTATATGTTGAATTATTGATCCACTCTACTTCTGCCCTCCACGGTGTTTAGCTTCAGTATTAGAGTCTACTTGGACATAAATTAAGAAATCTACATGATATAGAAGTAAAAGACTGGAAAATAATTATGAGTAATAGGTTGAGAACTTCCAATCAGTAAACGGCGTTTCTATGTGAGTTAATTTTCTTGTGACTAGTTCTTTGGAGTGCATTAATAATATGAGGATGCTTTTACAAATTTGTACTGCTATTAATTATTGAAATGTTTCTATGCTCTCTATGATCTTTGCTCAGACATCAATAAAATTGATCTCAAGTAATTGACAGATAGTTTTAACTATTAATTAGCCCAAAACAACTACCTGAATTATAATCCAACTAGAAAAATACTTGCTCCCTATATCAATTGTGTTCTGAGTTGAACCTTTTGCTATAAAAACACGATCACAGTACAGGTACTAAGTTCCTAGTCAATTGTGTTCTGAGTTGAACCTTTTGCTTTTATTTTTTGTATGACAGGATTTCCGTCAACTTCTTGATGGAAATTTGGAACTACTTTCTAAGTTGAGAGACTTGGTCGTTGACTGGGTACAAGAAGGATTTCAGGACTTCTTCGGAAAACTTAATGATCATTTTCTCTTACTTTCTGGAAAGAAATATCCAGCTGGTCAAGATCTAAGCTTTCAGGAGGGACTACAGGGAGACAAAATACTTCCTGCCCTTGTTCTTGTGCTGGCTCAGCTCTCTGTTTTTGTTGAGCAAAATGCCATTCCCAGAATTACCGAGGTAAGGGGTGGTCTAATAGTTATAACCAGTATAATTATATAATCCGCCCCATTTAACTAGGCATTTTTGAACTTTCCAAATCTTTCAGGAAATTGCCTCCTCTTTCTCTGGTGGTGGGTCTCGGGGCTATGAAAATGGTCCAGCTTTTGTTCCTGCAGAAATTTGTCGCACCTTCAGAGCAGCTGGTGAAAAATTCTTGCAGCATGTATGTTACCGATGCACATCTTTCTATAATTCTATCTATTAGAACTGCTGAATGTAATTTTTGTTAGTGGATAAGTCGTTAAGAACTTTTTTCTCCTATTTAAATTATGTCACGTTTTCCGAATACCTGCTTTTGAATGTTCTTGATGATGTCCTATATGGATTACATAGTTATCTTTGTAGCATCTTTTACTGTTTTGATTTTCAAATTATCTTTTTGGCTTGATGATAGTTTTATAAATTAAACATGAAGTTTGTTGATAATTCTTTTGTTACCTTCATTAGTAGAATATGAAGTCAAAATTCTGATTTTCTCTTCATCTCTATTTATTCTCAGTATATTAACATGAGAACTCAGAAGATATCAGTTGTCTTGAATAAAAGGTTTACAACTCCAAATTGGGTCAAGGTAAGCAAAACATACGATGAGGTAGGAGTAATTACCCAAGAGGCCAAATGTGATGGTTTGTGCTAATTTTGCCCTACCTTTTCCTGTTTGTACAGCATAAAGAGCCCAGAGAAGTTCATATGTTTGTTGATCTGCTTCATCAAGAGGTAATTTTTGACTTTTCGGGAAGTTAATGTGAGAAAACTGACACCTCATTGTAATTATATTACATGAAATAAGATTAGTACAAGAATTTGCATTTTCTATGAATAGAATCAATTACTTCATCAAAAAAAAAAAAAAAAAAAAAACTAACATTTTCTATTTGATCTTATTATTGCCAGGTAGATAGTATCGTCAAAGAAGTAAAGAGTATATTACCTGAAGGGGTCAACCGTAAGCATCGCCGTACTGACAGCAGTGGGAGCACCACTTCCTCCCGTAGTAATCCATTAAGAGATGACAGAATGGTACAGTCAAATACCCAAAAGGCCAGAAGTCAACTTCTTGAGTCCCATTTGGCTAAATTGTTTAAGCAGAAGATGGAAATTTTCACAAAAGTTGAACATACACAGGTTTAGTGCTTGTCACTTGGTAAAAAACTGCATTTGTCTTTGAAGAACAATGGATAAGAATATAATGCCCTTGACTTGCAGGAATCAGTAATAACTACTATCGCGAAACTTTGCTTGAAGAGTTTACAAGAATTTGCCCGACTTCAGACTTTTAACCGTAGCGGATTTCAACAAATTCAGCTGGACATTCATTTTCTTAAAACTACTCTGAAGGACACTGCTGATGATGAAGCTGCTGTTGATTTTCTGCTTGATGAGGTAACGATATAAATGCCTACATATGCACTTTACGGCTGCTAAGAGATGAAATGAGTTTTATCTTCCCGAACAGGTAATTGTTGCTGCTGCTGAGCGATGTCTTGATCCAATTCCTCTGGAACCTTCTATCCTGGATAGGCTTACCCAAGCAAAGCTCGCAAAGACTCGGGAGCAGGGTCCTACCTCATAATAGTTGTGGACCATTGAGCTTGCTGTGATCTGAAAGCGTTCGCAAGATACTGGCACCAGGCCAAGTACGTATATAGGAAACACCAGAGCCATGAAAACTTATTCATCTGGCTACCATTTCCTAAATGTCTTTCAGTTTTCCTTTGAGTAGCTGAAGGTGCAGTGCTGCTGGAAATTAGAGGGGAATCCAAAAATTCTTGTTGTATTGAACAGACTTTAAATATTTGACTTTGTTTTCCTGTACTAGAATGTAATGAGATATGCATCCACAAAGGGCTTGACAGGCACATGTACAATGAATGTTGTTTTCTTCTTCCTCTTTTGTGTTAATATATGATGACATTTTCTTTCTATACTATATAAGTGGCGGAAATCATACAATATACAGAAAAGGGGTAAAAAATGTCCTTAAAAGTATGCGAAATTCACCCTCCATTAATAGTTTGGCTGAAACATGCCCATGCTGTTAATTGTTTGGGCCAAAAATGCCCCTATTGTTACTTAATTGGGCCAAATGCTCTTATTACACACAATGTAACCCAACATAATTAGAAGACTAAAAGGGCATGTTTGGACCTACAAGCATGCATTAAGGGCCTGTTTGGAAAGCCACCTGGTAATCGGAATTGGTGTAATTACTAGGGTAGTAATTACACAGCCTAGTAATTACACAGTAGTGTAATTATGACGACTTGTTTGTATATATATATATATATATATATATATATATATATATATATATATATATATATATATATATATATATATATATTTTAAACTTTTCAAGGTAAACACAAGTAATTAAAAGTATGCAAAGACAGTTAGTTTAATTTAAAAATAAATTTTAATTATAAAAAATTTAAAATTAATATTTAAAAAATATTTGCCTTTATAATATATATATATATATATATATATATATATATATATATATATATTGTTTCTTGGAAATATATTAATTAATAATCATATATATTTGTAACTAATATTATAAAAAATAATTGATATATATTTTTCAAATTAATAATATTTAATTTTAATTAATTATAGAACTTAAAAGAAGACTTTTTTTCTGAGAATGTCGTGGATTGGATGTTTGAAAAAAAAATATTTATAAATATAATGCCATAACATTATTCAAATGTTTGACACAAAAAATCCATCAAATGTAAGTGAAAAATAAACAACATGCAACATGAAAGCAAATAACTTAAAATTGAAAATATAAACTAAATTCAAAATCCAAAAGAAAAAGTTTAACATAATACTCTTATGTCATATTCCAACATTACATAAGTAAGTTCCAACATAACTTAAGTAAATGATTCAAAAGAAAGAGAAAATATAAGTCTATAACCTCATTAACTATAAATGAAATTCTACTTTAATAACATCACTTGTTATATGCCAAATATATTAATTAATAACTCATATATATTCCAATATTAAGAGGTGTATTTTTTCAAAAATTAGAATAATAACACGATTATGCTTTTTTGTGAAATGAATAAAATAAAAAAAAATATATAAAAAATACGAGCACATTATTCAAATGTTTGACACAAAAATCCATCAAATGTAAGTGAAAAATAAACAGAAGAAAGCAAATAAAATGAAAATTAAATAATATAAAAATAAAAATACATTTTCAAAAATAAAAATAATTAAAAAGTAAAAATAAAAAAGAAATTAAAAATAAAAAGAAATTAAAATAAACAAACTAAAAAGTAACCTGTGTTATACAGTGTAATTACACTTCTTTCTTAAACCCCCCCCCTCCAATTGGAGAGTGTAAAATAAAAATACACCCTACTCAATTACACCCAATTCTCACCTAATGAAGAAAGGAAATGTAATTACTTATAAAAAGAAAATACATTTTCAAAAATAAAAATAATTAAAAGTAAAAATAAAAAAGAAATTAATTACACCCAATTCCAATTACCCCCCCCCCCCCCCCCCCCCCCCCCCCCCAATTGGAGTGGCTTTCCAAATAGGCTCTAAGGGCATAATTGGTCCAATTTAATTCCTAACTGCACTTATTCAATAACTTGTGAAGTATCATTTATAACGCAACTTGATTAAATTGTAGTGAATTTTCTCACCAACTGTGAAGAGAAAATGAATCTTGTCAAAATGATCTTGCATTAGTTACATTAGTATTTAATGTTTTATTTTATTTGTAATTTTAGTTTATTTCAAAAAAAAGGACCAATCACAATTAAGTAGTGTCCTAACAAACTCCTTCACCTCACTTTCTTTCCTTTACACCTATACTGACTGATCACTCACACAATTCCCACTCTTACTAGAGAGCACTTTGCTGATGAAAAATTAAGCACACATGGGGTGAGAATATTAGATAGGGAGAGGGGACAAAAACACAGAGAGCACACTACAACTTGCTTCTTCCGATCTTGTTGCCATGTTAAGTAAGTTTAACTAGCATTTACCTCATGAGCAATGTAATATGGGCTTCTATTTTATTTTGCATATTCAACTTTAATTTTGCATTTTCAACCGCTTCTCTTTACCTCATTTATTTGGACTTTATTTTCTTAATTACCTTGTTTATTTAGCTTTCTTCCGCTTTACAAAATGTCAAGTCTTAGTGTTTCTATAACCATGCTTTTCATGGACAACACTTGTATTAGGACACTGTAACGATGACTTATGACACTCATATTTCATCAGGGATTATTTGGACCGAAGTGCTTCTGATGGATGAAGTGTTGCCTGAGGCTGGTCTGCGTGATTTTACTGTGGAGGTTGCATATAATATACAGCTACCTCTTATTAGTCCGTAATGCTCTATTGTCATTGATGTACTGACTGTGTCATTTCAGCCTGCTGATGTTGCCGTTAAACAATACGTTGCTAGCAGATTTAGCCATCTTCTACTTCATAATTGATATATCAGGCTTGTACTGTCAAAATCGATACCATGCATGTAACCTAAAAGGAAAAAGAAAAAATATACAGTTGCGATCGTAGATTACAAGAAAGATCCAGATAGACGAGGGTGTTATAGAGAGGCATGATTGCGGAATAATAACACTATTAAGTTAGAGAACCAGAATATCCAATAAAGTTATAAACATGATTACTTCATAATACAAATTACAGTACAAATTAAGTGCTCTGGTCTCTTATATATTAATTGTCCTCATCAGAGTTTGATAACATGTCTTCTGAATCCTGAATAAAGAAACAAGTCAAATTACAGATTTTCTTTGTGAAGATAACCAAATGCCGAAAAGAATTGAACTAGCCAACTCAATAATACTAGCTTAGTATTACACAATTGGTTCTTTTAACTTCTATACATTTACAGTATCTTTTCCACTGTCAAGTTAATTATAGGTAACAGTTCCATAGAGTGTTAGATATAGTAATCTGAAAAATAAGAAAGTTATCTGCTACAATATGTTTTAATATAGTGACCATGTAAAGATTCTATGCACGATCTGTGTATATAAATTATGTCTATTTTACCAACTTGACCATAAGGAATAAGCAAGAGCACTCATGCATAAAATAAGAAACCTACCACTTACTGCTGTCTAATTACATTCTGAATTCTTGTGATTATCAGGATTATAATGTACATCGGCAAGATTATCCCACTAGCTTTTATAAGAAGCAACTGCAAATCCAAGGACCAAAACATTGTTAATTAGCACTAATTCTTAGTTAATGGTAGTTAGGGCATCTAAGTATCATTGAACATCACATGTTGGACTAGTTTTACACTTACATTAGAAACTGTAAAGGGATAATCTTTTGCCCCTCCGTTCAGCACTGCTAACAAATGCCTCACCAGAAGCACAATTGTAAACTGCCAAATTTAAATTGTGAACATAGAATATAATTAGGCTAGCACATGGATGGAGTGTAATCAAGTGGTACCCACATAATTTTACATAAATGGTATCGACTTATGTAGTATACAATTTTTTTTTTTTTCGGATTAAACTTTCGTAGATTTTTAATAATAAGATAAATAAGATCTTTGCATCAAATAAAAAATAGTCATTTGGTAACATGAATAATGAATTTATACCATAAAATTCAATCAATGTAAAAGAAAAACATGAACGAGTGAGCCAACAATTCTAAACTTGATCAATGTGTTTTATTCATCAACTATTCTACATAGTATCTCATAACTATTGGTCTCAAACAAGGACTAACACCGAAACTCTTGGTAAGGTCATCAAAATTTGATGTCGTTCAGATTAAATCTCTACTTAAAAAGGTATAAAGCAATCGAAACAAATATAATATATATAATTTTTTTCATGAATCGCGTGGGATGGAATCCAGAAGGAATTAGGGTGGCCCCATTAATGCTTCTTTCTTCCTTTCACTGTAAAAAAAACCGCTACAAACTTTATCGCTAATTCGTCGCTATAGACTTTTTCCATTGCTAATTTCTATTTTTTAAGTAGTGTTTTAGCTAACTAGGAGATCATAACGGCAAATAGGGCAAGAATGACCATTCTCTATCCATGTCGCAATGCAATCTCCATGAAACGTATGTGAGCAAGGCATGCACAATAACTCTTTCTCCATTCCAAGCTCTTCAAAACAAATCACACAATCATCATTCACAACATCTTCATCAACTTCCATCCTCTTTAGCAATTGCAATATAGACGATTGATCTTCAATCCTCCCCTCGAATAAATGGTCAACCACTAAAGTTACACCAACAAACACATCCAAATTTTGACGACCATCAATAATTTCACGTACTCTGCCTATCATATCATGGATTACAACGTGACGATAATTTCGATCAAATTCTTCGCCAAAATTCACGAGATTTCCTTGGACGACGCGGTAGAACATGTCGTCCGACATGTATACGGAAGGGTAAAGCTTGAGATGAAGCAATTTGGTATGAGTTCGCTCATGGTGTGGTTTAGAGGCTATAGACCAATATTGTTCAATAGTTTGAAGGCAAAATTGAATGACTAAAGAAGGAAGAACATAGTTATGGTGATTGATTTTTAATTCTTGTGGTTGGGTTTGTGGTGATACTATGTGTCGAATTATGACGGATGCATCCGAGGAAGAATTGTGGTATTCAAAAACAACCTCCATATAGCTAGATTCAAATATAAGAAGAAGTAATCTCAACCTAATATTAATATGGAGTACTATATAGCTAGGAGAATCCTAGACCAACTGATCAACTTAGGAACCTAAATTTGATAGGAATAAAAGATCCAAAAATTAATATATTTAAAGGAAAAAAACAAAGCTAAAGTAAACCGAAGACAATAATTTTCTACTTCAACGGAATTTTGTTGAGGACGAGTAACATATAATGAATTTACAATGAAAATAGCAAATGATTTTACTCTACAAAGCACCGAACAAACCCAATTAACAATCTCATGAACGAAAAAATCAAAGTAAATTCTGGTAAAAGCCTACAATCACACATGGAATGTCAATCAAACATAAAGCTCTTAGTTATTAATACCAATCTTTTAGTTAACTAAATATTATGTGTGCGTTTATATTTTAACTAAATATTATGTGTGTATATTTACAAAGTTAAATAAAAAAATTGGCAAAGCCGTTCCTGATGACACTAATTGATCTCTCTGCCATTGAATATAACAGATGCAAGCATCCCTACTATGTTTGTTATAAGTCGAAATCTACGTCACAAAGAAACAGTGAGTGCATTGATATGATGCATCAACTGACTTTAAATCTTCGATCTGACTCTGAATTAGTAAATCAAGCTTATGAAAGGGTAGGAGAATAAGTGCTTACAATGATAACCATTGTTCGACAATATGAGGAGCTTCTATCTCCTGTTTGTGAGCATTCTGAATACTCTTCTTCTGATTCTGATTCCAAAACAATTTCCAGGCTTCCTCTGTAATCAATTAATAGTTGATGGAGTATTTATATTACAACAAGTGTAACATTAGTGGTCAATTCAGTATTAACTTTTTTTTACTAAAAGGTAATGTTCGAGCCAATATATATATTCGCACCTCAGCTATATATTTCACTGGATATTCACTTACCTTCTATCAATACACATATCGGATAACTCTATCTTCGTTAGACAGATATAACAAAAACACTTTCCTTTTTTTTTTTTTTTTTTTTTGTCTATACGAGAATTGGAACCTCTGATCTCCCATAAGTTTATTCAATTTAAACATAACTTTGTTGGCAAATTCCTCGTACTAAAGTAATTTCTTTTTGTACGAAAACAATGTGGGTGATCAACCGTGTACTACTGCTCCCTAATATGAAAAGAGACCATGCGGATGTCGCTCTAATTTATTTTTATAGCTTAAAATCTAATGAAAGAACAAAAATATTGTGAGTGATAATACCTAATTGTCACTGCTGTGTTATCAACCAAGTGGACCTTGTTAGGGGGTGGGGCAGAATATCCAGGTTGAAATTTCTGCATCATTAACAAATATCCAATCAATAGAGTACTTTCATTTCTTGTGTCTTTTTTGTGCTTCTTTGTTTTCAAGTACAGTGCCTCAATAAAACACTAGCAAAATTTGAATATGCTCGAAGTTTATTGAAAACTTTGGAATTATTAAATAGAAGAGAACATTTGAACCTGTAAACAAATTTCACATGTTGTATTTCCCTTTTCATTGCACCATCTCTGTATGCAATCTCTGTGCGCGAACTACAAAATATCGAAAAATATGTGAATTGTGATTACTAAAAAGATATTTAAGGAATCCCACAACCCAAAAAAAAAAATATATTGAAGTTTGCATGTATTAAATTAATTTGGAGAAACTAAAATAGTTTGTTACCTTAACAGTTCCAGAGCATGCGCAAGGAGATTCCAAGTTAATACAACTTTCAAATTCTTGTTCATGGCAAATTCTACACAAATTAGAGATGAATTCATCATCCATATATATTACCAAGTCCCCCATATTTTTCTTGTTTCTCATAATCTCTAAATATTTCTCTGCATGCAAGTGATGTCTGGTTCTTCTTTCTCCAATTTGTTTTGTTCTTTCCTTCTTTCTTGTTTCTTTGTTTTTTTTTTTTCTTCCGGTCCCAATGTATAAATACACTGAGACTAAAAGAGAATAAACAAAGATTACTTTGGTTAGTTGTTAGTTCAATATGTCATATACCCATATTATATTTCCTCTATATTATTTTTTAAGAAACAAATTCGGTTGACAAAGTCATTGTCATATCACATGCATGTAACAATTCCTTATTAAGTGTAGGTTTTTAACGGAGTCAACTTACAGGTCATGTTGGAAAAATGAGTTTCAAAAGTGGGGAAGAAGTAATCTGGCTTTAATGGAGTAATCTCTATCCTTAAGGAATTTAAGCCTCCCACTTTGTTGTTACAGGGGATGGTGGCAGAATTCCTCAGGGATTTTACAAAGCCTCCGAAATTCGAATACCAGCAATTAATTAAAATTTTCCACAAGAATAGAATGTTGTGATTTGTAGTGAAAGCAATAGAGAGAAGAACAGAAAGTCTGTAATTGTCCATCTGTTTTGAAGCATTACCAGGTATTTATAATACCATAGGAATACAATTATCAGCAATGATATATATTCAAAGAGACTTTTCGTAACAGGCATATCTTTTAAGTGACTTTTTTTCTTCTTCTGAAAAGAGTGACTTTTTACTATGAAAAAAGTGACTTTCTTTTATGTAAAAGAGTGACTTTATTTTTTGAAAAAAATAACTTTCTTCCCTCTGAGCTAACCCATCAACACTAACTAATATAACAGGTCATACCTCTCTTTGACCTAATATAACAAGTATCGCCTTCTTGAAAGAGAAATGAAAGTATTAGGAGCTTTAATTCATCACGGAGCTTGGGACAAAGGAATTCATTCAAACTCGCTTGGTTTAAAAATCACGTTGTGTATAAAATTAATTATTTTTATGTATATATAATAGATATTGAATTCTATTAACCTTGATTAAAAGCTATAAGAAATAAGTCACTTCTTATAACATGAATTTTATATGATATTTTTCACACAAGTTGTGGCTCTCCCTGTATTATGTATAATAATACTAATCATTAAAAAAGTTGACCACGTCTAAGCCATAGTTCCGGCCCCCAACCCCACCCCAATTATACTTAAATCTCAATCAATATAATTAATCTGCATGCATGTGTTGAATAATTGCTGACGTGGAAATGGGAAAAAGGTCTTAACTTGGAAACCTACGCAATATTCTTATAATTTATTTAGCTTAAAAAGGAGAAAATAAAATTAGTTTACCCAGTCAAAGCATCCAATCTTATATGTACCTCCTTATTCCATTCGTGTAATTTATATAGAAGTCTTTTCCATTGGAGATGTCTAAAAGGTCTTAACTCGGGAACCTACGCAATATTCTTATAATTTACTTAGCTTGAAAAGGAGAAAAAAAAAATTAGTTTACCCAGTCAAAGCATTAAATCGTGCATGTGTTCCTTACTCCATTCGTTTAATTATATAGAAGTCTTTTCAATTGGAGATTTCTAAAAAGAAAATTTACATTATTTCACTAATAATAGTATTATTGTATATAATTAATGCACAAGAATAGAAATTTTTTTATTCTTGAATTTTAGGTTTTGATTTGACCTGTAATCCGAAAGCCTTGGAGCCATGTTGCTGTTTTGCTTGAATTGTAAATTGATAAAATAAAACTCAAAGTAGGGGCGTTGACTACGCAAGTATATACTACTTATAAGCTTTCTGTTCCTTAATGAAAAAAACTTAATGTTAACTATAGATTAAAAAAAAACAAGGCTTAAATCCTAGTTGAGTTGAAGCTAAAAAGTCATAATTATGAATAATGTCCAGAAGTTTCAACTTCTACATATTAAAATTTCATTATTATATATGCCATGAAATTATTTTCTGTTTTAGCAAAGCTTGATCTCTGCCCATTTACAACCCTTTGTCCCCAATAGTTTAGAATAACCCTAAACTAAAACAAAAAAGACAATTCACTTCTATGGGAACCCGCAAAGTCTATGTACCAATCACCCGCACACAGTCCAGAGGTGACTTTCACATCATTAGCCACTCCACACACAACCCAAGTGATGACTTTCATCTTTCACTTTCTCCACATACGTGCCATAATCTTTTTCCATCAATGTTGGAATTTGAACTTATATACTCCCTCCATTAATTTTTACTTGTCCACAATGGACTGTGCGCGTCTCTTAAAAAGTATCCCCTCCGGATCAAAAAGAGTGTTCACTTAGCCATTTGCACACCCCTTAAGAAAATACTAATTTCAAGACAAAAATAAATAATTTGACTAAACTACCCCTAATTAAATAAGTATTGGGATTTGATCACATAACACTTAATAGGGGCAAATCTGGAAAGAGAAGGTTAATTCTTTCTTGATTTGATAAGTGGACACTCTTTTTGACCCGAGAAAAAAAGGCTAAGTGAACATTCTTTTTTATCCGAAAGGAGTATTAAATGAAGTGCATCTATACCATAATACCATATTAATTGGTTTATATTCTCAATGCACTTGGAAAATGATTTGATAATGAGTAGTTAATGTTAACGGCAAAACAGAAAAAATAAGTATTTTTCTCTTAATATGCTGAAGTGGACAAGAAAAAATGATTTTTTTTTTAATATAGCGGGCAAGTAAACGTGAGCGCAGGAATTATGTTTGAACTCTATCAATTGTTCGTGGGATCTGAAAGTTCTTTAAAAATATGAGACTTTATTATAACAAGTACCTCAATTAATCACTTATGAAGTTTTGAGATATTCGAACTACTGCTTGTTTCAATTGAGCACCTGAGCACATGATAAAATGTTCTTATTAGATATTTTCGGTTTCAAATTTGAAAAATCTTTAGCGTGTGATCCCAAATGCCCATTACGTAGATAACTTAATCATATAAAAATATGTCATCTCCTTTAATTATATACATCATCCCCAATTGGAACATGCTAAGGTTTTGCAACTTATTGAAACTAATTCATATAATTAAAGGAGATGTCATGTTTTAAGTGATTAACTTATCTGCGTAATGAGAGTTTGAAAACACACACAAAAGAAAAAATTCCAAAATTTGAACTGAAAGTGTCTAACAGGAACACTTTATCACATATCCAAGTGTTCAATTACAACACCCCGTAGTTCGAGTGTCTAAATAAAACATACTGGCAAGTTTGAATGATGTCGGCATATTAAGCCATTTTTTAAAGTTTAATCTTTTATCTCGGTATAATGGGAAGAAAAAAAAAAAAAAAAGAGATTAGATTGGCATCTAAATTGATTAAATATAAAAAGCAATATTTTAATTTCAATTACTACTACCTATCAGCTATCGACCACAACCACTGGTTGTCAACCAGTAATAAACTGTCGATATTTTGACCAGAAAAACAAAAACAAAAAAACAAAAAAACAAAAAAAAAAACAAAATGTGACAGCAATAAATGACAGTTCAGATCCATCCACACAAAATTGTCTCTTTTCCACTAACGTTGTCAGTTGTCACCAACAAAAAAAATAGCTTCAATTTCATTGTTCCCATTATTAGCTTGCACCTAAACCCTAAACAATTCTTTAATCATCATTTAACAATGCAAATCTCACATTAATTAGCACCCCAGATCTGCTTTCTTGCATTATAATCCAGATTAGATCTTTCTTGAATTGTAAAAAACAAGAAAATGTTTTTGTGGGATTGGTTTTATGGAGTTTTGTCATCTTTAGGTTTATGGCAAAAAGAAGCTAAGATCTTATTTCTTGGTCTTGATAATGCTGGTAAAACTACTCTTCTTCATATGCTTAAAGATGAGGTAATCTTTTATTTTATTGTAATATTATGTTATGTTGTTTGATTGGGCACGGAGTTTAAAAAAAACTTTTGAAACATGTAAATCTATCTCATTAAAAGATTCTGTTTGAATCTTGAAAAGCGAAAAGTGAAAAGTGTCGCATAAATTAGGATAAAGGGAGTAGTATGTTATGTTGTTTGATTGGGCATGGAGTTTAAGGAATCTTTGAAAAATGTAAATCATCTTATTAATGGAAGAATGAGAAGTTTAAGGTTAAATTGTTTCGAATTATATAAAGTTAGCATCTTTTTTGTTTTGGGACAGATGGTGTTGTTATAATGAATCTTTGAGAAAACTTGAATTGAATTTAATGAGCAAATGTGTGCTGAGAATTCATATTGGGTGTAGTTGAATGATTGTGGCCTAATTGTCTTGATTTATCATAATTATGTTATGGTGTTGATTTGGCACTGAATTTAAGAAAAACTTTTGAAACATGTAAATCATCTTATTAATGACAATATGAGAAGTTTAAAGCTAAATTGTTTTTAAATGTAGAAAGTTTGACATTTTTTTTTTTGGGACAGACTACAAAAGACATAAATTTGAGACGAATGTTGTAACTATAATGGATCTTTGAGAAAACTTGAGCTGAGTTGAATTGAGCAAATGTGTGCTGAGGTTTCATATTGTGTGTAGTTGATTGATTAGTTGGTGTCTAATTGTCTTGATTTATCATAAAAAGGATCGTCTTTGGTTTGATTATTTTCTCATAATATGTTATGTTGTTTGATTGGGCGCGGAATTTAAGATATTCTTGACATAAGTAAATCATCATCAAATTAATGGCAGAATGAGAAGTTTAGAGTTAAATTGTTGACAGGTGGAGTAATTATAATGAATCTTTGAGAAAACTTGAATTGGGTTGAAATGAGCAAATGGATGCTGAGGATTCATATTGCGTGTAGTTGATTGATTGATTGTGGTCTAATTGTCTTGATTTATTATAAAACATTGTCTCCGTTTTGATTATTTATTTATTGGATTTCATTAATTACAGAGTTTATGTTATGTTGTTTGACTCGGCACGGAGTTTAAGAAAAACTTTGAAACATGTAAATCATCTTATTAATGGCAAGATGAGAAGTTTAAAGCTAAATTGTAAAGCTCGCATTTTTTTTTGGGATACACTAACAAAGACATCAATTTGAGACGGATGGAGTAATTACAGTGGATCTTTGAGAACACTTGAACGGAGTTGAAGTGAGAAAATGGGTGTTGAGGATTCATATTGTGTGTAGTTGATTGATTGCTTGGTGTTTAATTGTCTTATGTTATCATAAAATATTGTCTCTGTTTTGATTATTTTTTTTTATTGGATTTTAATGACAGAGGTTGGTTCAGCATCAGCCAACTCAGTATCCTACATCTGAAGAGTTGAGTATTGGGAAAATAAAGTTCAAAGCTTTTGACTTGGGAGGTCATCAGATCGCTCGTCGAGTCTGGAAAGATTACTATGCCAAGGTATGATATGCGTATTAAATGTTGATAACCATTTTTCTCTATAAGTCTAATTCTGCATACAGGGGCAGAACTTGTCTTGCACCATTCGGTGATTGTGCTGAATCTTTCTGTCAAATTAGAAATATATCAATACTTGAATTTTGTAACCTGATCATTTTTTATGCTTTAATGGAAAGAAATAATGAAAAGGATTTTTTTTTAATAACCCAAAAGTACAGAAAACTCAAAATTGCCTTTTATATCAACTGTACTGGATATTTGGATCAATCTTCATGTAATTGCATCAGATCCACGTGTTCTGTAACACATCTTAAGCATTTTGCTGGTCTGAAGTTTGTCTTGCGGAGTTTTGGTGCTTTGAAGTATGTGGAGTTTTTTTTTTTTTTTTTCCTTTGCTGAAACTTAAAAGTTTGACAAGCTTAACATGGTTAGTGCAAGATTATATAACCGCACACTTAGAGGTGCCAATCTTCGAAAGCTACTGCCTTTTTTTGTCTCTATGGAGATTTGAACTCTGGTCTCACCCACTTCATTGTGTCATTGACCACAATTTAGAAACTATTCAATTCAGTATCCTCATTACCCTTAATTACATGATTTGTTGGGACACCATTGTGGGAGTACACTGGGTTTTTTGTTGTTGTTGGGACACCACCACCAAAATAAAAATGCATATGGAACCCTCACTACCACTCATTTAAAAGGATAATTTTTGTACTTTGCATATATTTGGGTATGCCGAGGGTCTACCGGAAACAGCCTCCCTACCTCCCAAGGTAGGGATAGGGTCTGCATACATTCTACCCTCCCCAGACCCCACTATGTGGGATTTCACTGGGATGTTGTTGTTGTTGCATATATTTTGCCTTACATTTCAAAAGTCTTCTTTAATTTTTAAATTTCGTATGCAGTTAAACATGGTCACATAAAATGAGATGGAGGGAGTAAATGATATAGGAAGGAAATGACAAGTTAAAAAAGTATTTCATATTGGTTTGACCTAAATTTATTTTTTCCTTAAGACTCCACTTTCTCTTCATAAATTGCTCTGTATGCTTGCTAATTTTTAAAGGAAAATCATAACACAAGAACAATGAGCAGTTGGTGTCCCCAAGGTTAAAAGAATTACACGTTGCTATCCTGATTTAAGGTCTATGTTGTCCCTTTTCCCTCAAGGTTACAAGCCACGATATCTTTCCATCTTTGATTGCTTTATAGTCTACTGTTTGCCTAACTGTGCTTACACTTTTTTTTCTTTTTGTTTTCTTTTTTTCTTCGGAGTTGGGTAATTAAATGGCAGAGGAAATTATGAATATTCTTAGACCAGTTGCCCTTGGTCTCACCAAATGCCAAATTTACTCGTTGTAATCCATATTTTAGTGGACCTTTTAGTCCAATTCTGCCTTAATGTACCCTTTTCTCTATTTCAAAAAATTCCGCCTTAATAAACAAAAGACAAAATCTCCTCATGCATAATGTTTATTTCCCCTCTTTTGATAAATTATAATGTGTTAATGCCTTAGCGGTTGGACCTTTTATCTTTTTCTCTATTCGTTTATTTTATGGAAGTGGATAAAAGTGCCCCTAAAGTGTGCGTAGGACACAGGTTGTTCTGATGGTTAGGTTTTTTATTCTTGGAAGTAGCATATGCTGAAGAGCAGATGGAAGCTCAGGACTAAAATAGTCACAAACCAACATCCAGGGACTAAATCGCATGTCTTATGGAAACATTACCTACTCCAGTACAGTTTTCTCTTTTTATGTTAATCGGCTTGAGTTGCTGTTTGCACAGGTTGATGCAGTTGTATACCTGGTTGATGCATACGACAAAGAGCGATTTGCAGAGTCGAAAAAGGAACTAGACGCACTTCTTTCTGATGAATCCCTTGCTACTGTCCCCTTCCTCATTTTGGGAAACAAGATAGACATACCATATGCAGCCTCAGAAGATGAATTGCGTTACCACCTTGGCTTGACCGGTGTCACTACTGGCAAGGGTAAAGTGAATCTTGCTGATTCTACCGTTCGGCCTTTGGAGGTATTTATGTGCAGTATTGTACGGAAAATGGGGTATGGTGATGGATTTAAGTGGGTATCTCAATACATAAAATAGAAGTTCAAAGAGATCGCATCCTTGTTATGCTGTAGATCAGCATTTTTGGAAAAGATTGGTTTCACCAGATATTTATTCATTTGTTTTTCGAACTGATCAGCTCTTCTATTACTACTATTTTGTATCCTTTGGTATCTTCGTAGTTTGATGAGAAGATATTGCTATTTCTGTAAAATTCACATGTAGCTGGAAATTGCTATCTACATATTCTTGACTTAAATCGTACCTATTTTTGTTTTACATATATTGTTCAATTGTGGCTTATTTTTTCATACGAAACATATGACTAAAACGTCTAGTGTTCATTATTACATCGATGATCATTATTCCAGGGTAGTAAATTATTGCAATCTTAGCTTGAGATTTGAGAAGAACTCGACCAAATCATACGATGTTTTATTTTGAAAACAATGCAGAGAAGCTGCGAGAATAAGAGTTCGAAATTATTTGTGTAAAAATTACGAGGCAAGGCCTATGTATCTATAGCCAATGGATGTGTGTAAAAGACGATTCTCAATGGGCAGTTTGCACTATTGTCCTTCATACAGACTGGTCTTTAATATTTGGCCCTCAATTCGCTAGTCTTTAATTTTTGTCCTTCGCTTAAAAAGGGGGTCAAAAATATCCCCAAGTTCTGGGTTCGAAACTCAGTAAAGTAAAAAATAATAATATTTTCGCAAGGCATAGTGTTCTATGAACATATGCCTATTCTGGCGAAGTTACATAAAATCTATGCCGGAGACGGCAGACTTTGTCTTGTAAGGCGAACTTTTTGTTATGTCTTCAGACAAAGTCTGACACATAAGGCAGACTTTTTGCAAAAGTCTTGTCTTGCAAACTTTTTTTTTTTTTTGTGACATTGAGGAGGTTCGAACCTAGAACCTCAGGTATTTTCGACCACCTTTTTCAGCCAAGGGCAAAATTTAAAGACCAACAATTTGAGGGGCAGAAATTAAAGACCACCCAACAGAAGGGTAATCCGCGCAAAAAAATGTAAATTAGATACTAAATTTAACACTGTACATGTAGTGCAAAGAGAGTATAATGATAAGTGGATAAAACTAAGTAACAAAATTTTCCCAGCTAGCAGTGGTAAATACTTATTTCCCCCATGTGTACAATGATATAGGAGCAGATTCATTTTCTATTTTTTGGTTTCCCACCCAGTGTTCAGGTCTGCATTGGGGCCTCAACTTGTCCGAATTCTCATCACGTTAGACCCATTAAGGGGAAAGCACTCCCTAACAGGATTTTCTTTCATATTCAGGGCTTGAACCCGAGAATTGCTGAGCCAGTGGCATAACATCTCAAATTATTCTCTTTTCTATCCCCTAAGATTCAACAACTCAATGCTTCATAGTTCACTGGAATTGGTTGATTAAATCCAGCTTGAGACAACAAATTCCCAACGATCGTAAGTTCTCTGCAGAACGCCCCCTTGAATACTGTCGCGTTTGTAACATTTGTGTTACACATATCTGAATCAAGAATTTCAGCTCTAGATTGTTTAGGTTCTTGAATTTGCTGCTGTTGCATTGAAACAGTGCCAAAAGTTTCAGTTCTTGATTGTTGGAGTTGTTCTTGATTTAGCTGAACTTGTTGCTGCATCAGTTGTAATGCAGCAGCAGCCTTCTTTCTCTGCTTCTCAGCCGCTTCTTCGTCCTTGATTGTCGTCGTCAAACTTCCATAACCTCTCTGTATCATTCTATACAACATCAAAGCTGACATCTTTGCTCTATCCTTAACAGAATCTACATCTTGTTCATCTGCAAACTCGCACCTTTCTACAAAACTCGTCGATTTATCAGGCTTGTGTCTTAAAGTTAACAACAAATGTGCTCTTTCCAGTTCTGGTCTTGAACAACCCCCCTTCAAACCAATCAATGCATAGTAATCCACATTCCCCGTTTCACCATTTCCAACTCTCTTCTTCAATTCTTGAATTTTCGTAGCCAATGAACAAAGCCTCCCTGGAATCTCCCTGTATGCCACGTTTTGATGGCGTTTCCATATTGGTCCTTGTAATTTCCTATCTCGTAGAATTGAATTATACAAGAGTTTTAAGTGCTCCAAATCGTGAAGGCTATCGGGCAAGCATCTTATAGTTTCAAATAATGCTGCTCTAGTTCTAAGTGCATTAATACAAGAAGGGTCCAATGCTAGGGTTCGATTGCAATCAGCTATTGCCTCTGCAATTCGACCAGAGGAACGATAAGCAGATGCTCGATGCATATAGCATTCGGCCATAAACCCCTGAGGGGCCCCACGACGACCATCCACAATTTTCGAAAATGCCTAATAGCTTCTGAGTAAAGACCAGCATCAAGAGCTGCAATTGCAGCAGTTTTTCGTCGTAAGAGTAGCTTGATATGACTGAGAAGTTGAGAGATTGTCTCCGACTCGGTTATTGGCATAGTCGTGCAGCAATTTTTGCCTGAGAAGACCGGAAATTTGGCAAACGAGAAGCTATCGTCAGACCAACAAATGCTCTCGCGTCGAAATGCATCCGTAGCAAGGCGTTTTCCGGTTTGTAACAAAACCATTGCATCTTCCATTAGGCCCAGATGGCAACAAGCTTGTCCCAAGACCAAGTACCTGTTGAGACATCACATAATTAAGAACTAATTAAAAGCGTGTTTTCTCTAACAACTTGAACTTTTAAATGAGATGATCACATAACAAGTAACCTCCTAGGTACAAATCCTTGGTAGAAAGAGCACCTACCAGACACTTTCCGGCCCTCTCTTAAAAATAGCCCCTGTCAATGGAGTATCAAATTCCCACAGGTAAAACTCCATGATAGTGTCCACATGTGGAATTTGAAACTCTTAAAACATGACTATTTTTCAATTAAAAGGGCTGGAAAGTGACTATTTGTGAATTTTATCCCAAATTTCATCGCCGCTTAAAAAGCAAAAAATATCTCCACGTGTTCAACTCATAAAAAAAAAAAAAATTAGGCCCACACATTTGTGGCCACTGTCAATGGAGTATCAAATTCCACATGTAAAACAATGTGACAATGTCCACATATGGAATTCAAAACTCTAAGGTGCCGTTTGGCCATAAATATCAAAAACAAATTCACTTTTTTTGGAATTTTTGAAGTTGGAGTTGTGTTAGGCCATATTTTTTGAAATTGTAATTTTTGGTGAATTGTAGTGTAAAAAAGTGAAAAAAGTGAAAAAAATTTGAAAAACAAGTTTTTCTTGTTTTTGGTATTCCGGAATCAGAATATTTACGGCCAAACGCCTAAAAGTAAAAAAAGTGAAAAAAAATTCCGGAAAAAAGTGAATAATTTTTATGGCCAAACGGCTACTAAGACTGTGGCTATTTTTACAAGGGCTGAAAAGCGGCTAAATCTCATCGCCACCCAAAAAGCAACAAATATTTCCACGCGTTTAGACCCATGAATAAGAACCAGATTGACAAGAGGGGGTTGCTCAGATGGTAAGCACCCTCCACCTCCAATCCGAAGGTTGTGTGTTCGAGTCACCAAGAGAGCAAAAGGGGAGCTCTTTGGAGGGAGGTGAAAAAAAAAAAACCATACTCACACATGACAGGGCATGTCGAGACATAATACAATTAAGTACTAATTAAAAGTGCGCTCTGTCTAACAGCTTACCTCCATTGACCTTCTTTATTGTAATTCTTGTTGAGGCTAGCCATAACCCTCCTCTTCAAATCAGATATAGAGAAGCACTTGAAGTTTGGCTCAACACCATAAGAAATGAGCCTAATTTGCTCCTTTGAGCTATCAAATGAACCAGAAGAAGAGGTAGAAGATGTATCATCATTGGGCATTTTAAGACTAGGAATATAATCCTGTAACATATAGGCTACATCCTTATAACACCTTAAATAGAGCAAACATCGAGCCTTTAACTCTAAGGCAATTTCAAAACGTGGAGAAATTGCAAGTGCAGCTTCAACAAGGCTAAGAGCTGAAGCAATCTCTTTTAGTTCTTGAGTGGCAATGAGAATTTTGGCATCTCTGATATATTTTTCCACAATCTGAAACAAAAAATACAGAGCATAGTTAGTCGAAGTTCAAGATTTTGAGTTTGTGAATTTTGAATTCTAGAAAATACAGCTTAGTGTTAGACCTATCTATAATAACCATAAATACAGTCAGACCTCCGTATAACAACCATCCTCTATAACAATATTTCTCTACAACAATCACGTTTTCTGTGGAACCGATCTTTCATGTTCTGTTATAGTAGCCAAAAAATATTGGGACAGACGATGTTGTTATAGAGATATTTGACTATACATGTTTATGTAGGCGAAGCTCTAGCTCCGCCTCTTCATAACTATGATATGCAATTATGTATGACAGTGAATAAAATGAAAATGGGTAAAATCAAGAATGTGTTTTAAACAAACAAATATAAGGTTTTGCGCCAAAACTATTAAATTCTACCGAACCCATAGGCGAAACTCTAGCTCCGCCCCTGAGCATAACTAACTATATATGCAATTATGTAAGGAAATGAATGAAATGAAAATGGGTAAAATCAAGAATGTGTTTGTTTTTATTTTATTACCTTTTTGTTGCTAATCCACCAGTGTTTCTTTTCTCCATTGGCAAGAAATGGAGGAGATGCAGCCATTGTTAATGTACAAGGATCAACCATCAAAATTCTAAATGCCAACAAAATATTCTTGATTTTGGGCTAATGAGTATATCTCTGTTTACATAAATATCTTCATATTTTGAGAGGAAAATATGTAAATATAGTGATAGAGATATGGAAAATGGAAAAATAACTAGTTAGTGCATGAATATACAGTGCCAGCTTTAGAGAGAAAAGCCTTCTGTTTCATCGCTGGCAAACCACGCTTTCACGCCAGAATCTCTCTCTCTGTAAAGACTTTTTCTATCAGTCTATAATTATAGACTTGTGTAGATGTATGTATTTAGTTATTTATAAATTATAAATACAATAGTGTAAATACTTTTACATAAAATATTGTCTATCAATAGTTAGCTTTTAATGTAATCCTTCCAGAGTAAATACATTTTACACTGTCCGCCAACAAAAACGAAATTGTTCTTCTATAAGCAATCATCCATAATACTCTCTCCTTACATTTTACTTGTCATGTATTGACTTAGCACACTTATTAAGGAGCCAAAAATATAATGAAAATTTTATTATATGATCAACCCTAATTATTACTCCCTCCGTCCCATATTAGTTGTCCACATTATTAAAAATATGCGTCCCAAAATACTTATCCATTTGCAAAACCAAGATAGAATTAATTAAGTTTTTCCTATTTTATTCTTAACATTAATTGTTTTTGAAAGTTATGAATATTAATTAAAGTGCGATTTATTGGATGGAGATAAAGGTAATGTAGTAAAAGTGTACTTTTATTTATGAATTCTTAAGGGGCGTGTAAAGGAGAAACTGGACAAGTAATATGGGACGGAGGGAGTACTAAGTCATCTAATGATTGAAATCAATAAAATATAGTTTAAAAATTGTGCAGCCACTAAGAATTTCTTGAACTTTTCAACTTAATAATTAATAATAATGGTAAAATAGGTACGAAATACTAAATTATTTCTTGATCTTTTAAACTGAATAAGTAAAAATGGACAACTATATTTAAGATACGGAATGATAAAAATATATACAGAGAGAATATCAAATAAATCAATTTCATCTTTTGCTAAACGTTTCAAGGCCTATAGGCTTTAGTGATTCTCCTATTCAACTACTTTGATAATTTTTTAGCACCTTATATTTTTTGGGATCTAAATATTGGATCATTTTTGTATGATTTCTCTTCCATTGCCCTTTCGTTAATGTGCACAAATTTGAACTCGTTTGCATGTACAACTTGTTGGATGGCTTAATAGACTATATTCTCTCACTACTTATAGGTAGTCAATTGTGCATCTTCTCTATGTACGTAATGCAACGACACTATGTATTGTTTCAACTTTTTAATATTTTAATACGTCCAGAATGTGTGAAATTATTTTAACAACATATAAAATTTAAACTATTAAAATTTTAAACTTTGATGTGAAGACTTTAGAATTTATAAGTCGTGAGTGCTCAACTATCTATAATCTAAAATTACTTTCTAAGATTGGATACTTAATCACTATCTTTGTATATTTATTGCTGAAGTACTAATTTTTAATATAAAAATATAATGCATGAGTAAAAAATTAATGCATGCTCAAGCACTCAGTAAGCTCAATGTAAGTTTGCCACCACTTCTAATGTCACTAAACTATACTTATATCCAAATGAATATGTTCAATTTTTTATTAGTCATATAGTCGAAATTGAGGAATAGTTTTTACATAAAATATTTCTATATTAAAACTGCATTTATTAGCAGAGTCGTTTTCAACAAATTTAAACTACTAGATCCAAGACTATGTCCCTTATCTAGATCACGGGTCGTCGTATTCAACCACCAGGGAAAAAAGATGAGACTCCAACAACTTGCCTCAAAACAAAGTAAATATAGTGCGTGAATTTATTTATTTCTGTTGAAACATAATTAATTTACTCATCTATCCCTTCTATTGGAGCCTTCATTTGTTTTTTTTTTAATCTTCATTTCCCCCTTGAAATCTCAATCGATCAAAGTTGTTGCCGTATGATTAGGATAAGAAGTATATTTATTTTTAAGTTGTGAAATGGACCTCTTACTAAAATGATAAGATAAAGTTACTAAAATGATAAGATAAAGGGACATCCTTAATCCCGTGCATAGCAAATGGTTAGTGCACCACTCCCCCTTCTCCCAATGGCGAAGCTATCCTTGTCCAAGAAATTTTTGTTGGTTTTTGTCTCATTTTCTGATAAATGTTTAGTAAATGATTCTATTTTTATTTCTGTTGCAACTTATGAATCTTTTAGACCACCGTTTAAGTTTGAACAAATTGAAGATTTTATGAAAAAATATTCAAACGTTTTGCTCTGTATTGAGCAATATTGTCACGACCCGAGCTACGGCCATGACGGTATCCGGGCTAACCACCGAACACCACTCACTTACCGCTTATCTCGCTATTATTCATACTATATGCTCATAATCATGTAAGACCGGAATTTTCAAATACATTTACTTTTATAAACATAAGCCCTTCGGTATCCAAAATAATATATACATGCATATACATAAAAGCCATGGGACCGTACTACCCACGCTCGCGTATCTAGGGAGCCCTACCGGAATACTAGACATCCGGGCAGACGGATAGACCCCCCGTCATGCCCAAAAAACATGAATATACGTATATATATATATACCAAAAGAGAAATCCGTGGCACTTCCCAATATGAGTGCTCTCAAATCAATCGCTAGCTCCTACGAGTCCGGGCCACCCCCTGTCTACTCGTGGGCATGAAGCAACGACGTCACGAAGAAAGGACGTCGATACGAATAAGGTACCGAGTATGTGAAGCATATAAAATAATGAAGCATCAATAAAGCGAGGAGGCAAAACAACGAGCAATTCAGAATCGATCGAATCAGTGACGATCATACGCATGCCGACTTACTTTCGTACTCATCATCATATCATATATACATAACGTAATAACCGCCCGACCATATAGGTGCGGTGTAATAATCAATATCGTTAGCATCATGAATAACTGCGTCGTGCATCTAACCGCGTCCCGAGATATTACCTCATGCCGCCCACTAGTGGTGTCCGCCCATGCCATTTAACGCTTCGGTGCGTATAAACGCCCGCGCGCGTGTGACCGCCCGGCCATATAGGCGCGGTGATATCATCATATGCTCATTACATCATATACGTATTACAATGTACATGATAGGGACTCTTAGTTAATCATACTTTATCGGGGTGACGTAAGGTCGTGGACCCCCGATGTCGTTATGAAAGTATTCTTACGTATTCCCGCCTCACCTTGAAGCGAACAAGCATAAGGTGAGTGTGCACAATGATTAATATCATTAGATTACATAAATGTCATCATTAGCTTCTTAGAGGCATCATATCATAGGCTATAGCATTTCTAGACTTTAGCTTGCTATCATCATTTCCGTATTCATCTTGTATTTCTTATCTCGTATAGCTATTCATGAGAGAGGACTCTTAACTTTCTTGGAGATGGAACATTCATAGTAAAAGAGGAAATTCATGCCATAGGACTCATGCCTTAGAAGGAAAGGGATTAGCCTCACATACCTTTGTCGCTTACTACTCTATCGCTGTTCGTTCTCCTTAACGCGCTTGTCTATACCTTCATGGAATTCATATCGACATTAGTTATGTCATCGTAAAAAAAAAAAAACATACTTACTAAGGCTTAGAAATTTGGGCAAGTCTTTCTTTGTTTATACTACTTTCCGCCATATTCCATATCAATTCCAACATTCATAATAATCATCACAATATGATTAACAACAATCATCATTCATTCATAAGATTCGCATTTCATAATTCACCTCAATTTCCCATAATCATGACTAAAAATCCATCGTCATATTCTTTTGTATCCAACACTCTCATTTCATGTCTATAGGTCATTTATAACACATTTATATCACAACCCAACAACATTCATGATTCATTCCAACTATGTCTCAAAACGTCACTATTCATCATTCATAACCCATTTTGCTATTCTCTTTTAATGACCAAGTATTTCAACTCCCAAATACCTTAAACAACATATAAATATCATGAACCTTACCTTAGATGTTTTAGAACAAGCCTTGGTTGCTAATACTCTCTTGAGCAAAACCCTAGTTTTCTCTCCATTCGGGTTTCTTGACTGGATGATCTTTGATGATTTCCTTTACTCTTGATTCACTTATTTAATGTTGATCCTCAAATATCCTTGAAAACTTGTGTAATAAATGTAGAGAGAGATTCTGGAGAGAAGTGTGGTGTAGTGTAGAAATGAAATAAAATAAGTCTTGTCCTCATATTTAATGAATTGGGAATTTGTAGCCGAGGTGAGCAGTGGTCGGTCGTCATGGAGGTTTACGGTCCGTATTCCACTTTACTGACCGTCCCTCGTGTCGCCTTTAACCTTAAGTGTAACGTAAACTTTGGCAAGATGTAAGATTTACGACCATGGTTTACGGCCGTATTTCACTTCTGATCCCGTCCACCAGTCGTATTTAACCATTTCTCCACCGGCGTAAAGGTGAAACCTTTGCATGCCATTTTATGACACAGCTATTTACGGATCGTATTCCACTTTACGGTCCGTATTTGGACTTCACGACTACTGAAGGCCAGCCTTTTCACATTTCTAGACTTTTTATTCTATTCATTCCCATCCATTTACATACATTGCCCATGAAACATTATACACTCGCACTCCTCACTCTCATCACTAGTTCGTCCACTTGCGTACCAACGGGAAATTTTCCGAGGTGTAACAAATATATTAACAAATATTAGACCCCAGTCCAACACTTGTCCGGAAGAATAATTTTCAAAGATTATATTTGTACAACTTTTAAAAATAAAATCTAAATGGTAGCCTAAAAGGGAAATATTCATGTAAATCAGTCGTCAACTGACACCCATTCAATGAAAAAATACGATGGATAGATAGGTTTATTGTTTTATGTGTGTACTTTATATTGAATTTCCTTAAAAAGTATAAATTATATTTTAATTCCATTAGTAATAAGCTTGACCTCGTCACAGCCCTTCCTATGAGCAAGCGCATATAATTAATGTTTCACCCATATTCTCATCTTAAAACGAATACGATGTAAGTATTCGATATAAAAAAATAACTACTATATTATGAAAATATCTACTATAGTGCGACCTACTTAATAACTACTCCATACTCATTACACCTGTCAATGAAGAAAAGAAGAGAAAACAGATACTAGGGAGGCTAGATCTGCAAAAAAACATTTAAGAATATAAGGAGAAGGTAGTGGTCACCACCATTAAATTAAATAGAAAGCAAGAAGATAAGTAGATAGATAAATAGAAAAATTGGGTTGAGAAAGTGACAAGTGCAATGACTCTGTAAGGCTATTAAGGCAACATATTCATGCTTTTTCCACTTTGCTTTTGATTTAACCCACATTTTATTTAATGAATGCACATGAAATATGAGTCGACAACCAGATTGGTTTGTCTTAAAAAGTCTCTAAAATAACTTCTTTATCCCTTTTCCTTTTCCTTTTTCTCTCTTACACACAAAGTTCCCTTCACCCGATTGTGTAAATAACTTTTATATTGCAGATGCATAGAACTCAGGCTCTAATATTTATCAAACAAAAAAAGAGATGAGTTAGCATTTTTGTATCTTTTATTTATAATGATGATGTTCGACCCAACTCGGGCGGATACTTATTAATTCTCACTAGCAAATATATTGTATTATTCTACTGACAAATACTCAAGAAGAGGAAGAAAAATTACCTAACTTTTTTTGTTTGCTTAGAATTTAACCATATATTCCTTTCATTCAATTTCTTGTCTATTGCCATACAAGTAGAATTCATGAATTGAGTTCTATAGATTTAACCTTTAGGTTTTGCTGAGAATTTAACCGTAAGTATATTTCTCTTTCTCAATCTCGCCTATTGTCATACCATGCGCAATCAGAATTTAAACTTTATATGTTTAATCTTTAAGTTTATTTGTTTTAAACACATGGTATCTTTTTAAATTATTATTGAACCCCATTATTTGTTGCAATTTTAATAAATATTTATACGTAATTTTATATTAAAGTATTTAATATATCAAAATATATATAATATGGTACCGCAATGCTGCCTCAATTGCCACATCACTAAATACTTTTCTATATGGCATCCATGTGTCGATCTTTAAGAAGCTGTCCCACGACGGATGGAACTCCAGCTCATCCTGGCAGTTAGTGACTCATATGATCATAAATAGAATTGGCAGGGCATTTTAATTTGGACCTACCCTATATGATTGGATCCATTATTCATTATATGATGATGATGAGCACATAGCAAACGTTTCCTACAGCCTATTTTGCTTACTATTACTAGCCTAATAATAGACATAACCTTGAGAGCCAGAATGAAGCAGGTGCACAAGAACAAGAGTACTTCACGTTACAAACATCTAACACATGCACTTATGTATTTTGCTTCATTTGGGAGAAAAGACCCGGAGATGCGTCATTAGAAGAAATAAATGCCATAACAATATTTTTTTCGTGTTATTTATAATAAATAAAATCATGAACGTAAGCTAGTATGATGAATACTCAGTGACAACTTCTCAATTGTGGTGCAGTGGTAGAAGAAGATTGGAAAGAATTGATAGAATGCTTTTAAAAAATAAAGAAGATGATTAAAACAAATGAAAAGGCTGAACATGCATGTAACATCCAGATAAAGCCTTAGACATCCCATTTTTATTATTTAATCGCTTTTTTGTGTGAAACACTCAGACAAAAAAAGTGTATAATTGTCATATTTTGATGTTTTTTGTGAATATATAATGTGTCAAAGGAACTTTTTTACAAGTTGAAAGCAACTACGCAGTACAATGTATTAAGCGTATACCATATTTTTTTACTTTTATGTGTGAACTGTCTTTTCAAAGATAACTCGCACGTCAAGTCCATAAGGGGGAAGGTTCCTATGAGAACACGTCTAATCAACTGACTTTAGCACAATGCCTCCATGTGACAATCGAAGTAGATGCTCATCCGTCCCATTTTATACGGGAAGTGTTGTTGGAGATGAAATTTAAAAATAAAAAAAAATATTTATGAAACTTGTGATCTAAAATAAATCATAAAAAATTTATGAAATTTAATAAATCATTTCATTAAATGTAAAAAAAAAAAAAAATTAAAATCAAATTGTTACTAAATATAAAAAGATATCATTCATTTTTAGACTGATTTAAAAGGAAAAATTGTCGCATAAATTGAAACGCAGGAAGTAATGCATATGGTCATCAACATCACAATCGTATACATCCAAAGTCGTCTTTGTTTTCTTTTACCTAATTTCCGTATTCGTTTAGGGATCCCGATTAAAATTTGTTTGCGTTGTGTAAGGTCTTCAAAAAGTATCTTTTTCACACAAAATTCTAATTTGAGTCTTCTCGTTAAGGATGGAGAACAAAAGTGAATTCAGGATTTGAACTTTATAAATTATGAATGATTAAACAGTGACCTCATGTGCTAGTAAATGTATTTAAATTTTAGTTTTTATACATATTTACTGGATTTTTTTACACCGTAAAGGTTTGAACAAAATTATTGAATTGTACCCTACTCATAATTTAAAGGCTACCTCCACCCTGACGAAGGAATCTGATCGATCTCATCACAATGATGGGTAGTACCCAAAGTCATGTCTATTCAAACAGAAATTAAGAAGAATCGAGTAAGCTAATAATTCCCGACACGAATTGTGATTGAATTAAATGGTGAAAAGGATATTAAACAGCCCATGTTAATGGCTTAATGGGTGCTGCTTATTAGTGCTTACCTCTTTTATCTAGTAACATCTTTGTTTCCCTGTTCATTTTGACTTTCTGATGAGTTATTTTTGGGAAAGTAAACATGCATGGCTCGTTAAAGTTGAAGCTTTTTGTCACAAGAATAATTCATTATTTGACGAATTATTCTTCATTAATCTTCGTGGTATATTAAAATGTAAACATTAATGTAGTTTGAATTATACAAGCACATTTGCATCATATCCTGCTATTATAATTAATTTCAGAAAAAATCTAATACCGTGGTTATATTATAACGCCATTAAAATTTAGAAACAATAATACGATTTTGGATAATTAGAATAAAGATAGAAGGTATAAGCCTTGGGTTGTTCTTCCATGTTACGCCCAATTATTAATAGAAGTCTTATTCTCATGTACGGATAGCAATAATATAGTAGTATAGTACATATACATATGTCCTCATCCAGACAGTTGTAACAATTATGTATCTCCTCTTTAATTTCTAGTTTGTTATAAGTATTAATCAGTTGCTCCCCGTCCATAGATATAGTAATGTGTGTGTGTGTGTAAATATATAATCCACAGGGTTTGACTTACATATATAAAAAAACAAATTACACCAAGAGGAATCCGAGACTTGCATTGGTTATTGAATTGGGGTTTCACATTGAATCATAGAATTAAACTAACACATGGATGCGATGTGCTTTAATTATGAGGCAAGTCTCTATAATTTTCTAATATAATCAGTGGCGATACATAATTTTCACTGAGAAAATTTAAATATAAAAATATATATAAATAATGTCAAAGGATTAAACATGTAGTTACATAAAAAACTAATCCATTTGCAACGGTATAATTTTCTGATTAAGGCGTATCAATTGACTTCCCTTGAACAAAGGTAGTTCCACCCTTGATTATAATACTAAGAAGGAGGCTAAATAACAAATTAAAATGAACCTTTTTAAAGTAATTAAACGACGTACAGAAAAATAATAAGATAATAGTAAGTACTTCAGTATTTACAGACTCTCTCCGATCCATTTTACTTGTTGTCTTAATTAAAAATAGATGATCCAAAATAGTTGTTATTTTCGAAAATCAAGACACTCCCTCCGTCCCATATTAACGGCCATTTTAAACTTTTGCATGCCTATCTTAAGAAATCATAAATAAAAGATGTATTTTCTTATCTTACCCCTATCTCTGCATCAATACATACATTCTAATCAATATTAATTATTTTCAAGAACATTTAATACTAAAGGTAAGATGGGAAAATTTAATTAATTTTATCTTGATTTTGTAAATGAACAAGTAATTTGGGACATATATTTTTAGTAATGTGGCCAAGTAATATGGGACGGAAGGAGCATAATTAACTACAATAAGTTTCCACCTTTACCCTTACTCAATAAATGGGGAGAGAGATTAATGTGGTGAAAAAGAGAGATATTAAATTGAGATCAAAAAATAAATAAGAATAATCTAGTCGAATAATTTAGTCAAATGACTCTTTTAATTAAAATTTTCTTAAGAAACGTGTAAAAGAAACCCGACAAGCAAAATATACAGAACGGAGTAGTGCATAAAGGTGTCATAACTCTTAACTAGCTAGATCCTTACTTAAAGGAATCGGTGTTTGTGAGGGTTTGGGATCACAGAATTTTCTTATTTACGTCAATCTGGGTAAAGATAAGGAAAGCTATAAATGAAATACTTAGATTAGAATTTAGAATACAGATATACCTTCTTTGTTTCATTTTATGTGTCTCTTTATCAAGTACTATATTGAGTTATGCAAATTCTATTTTAAAAATTAAAAAACTAATGTCTGAATTGAGACCTAAAAAAAGATTTTTGACCTTTATATTTCGAACATTTCGTTCTTTTTAAAACAAAAGGAGTACTATATTAATTAAGGAATTAGATCAACAAGTAGCGAGCGAAATTTAAAATTTTGTCAAGGGTGTTCAAAATTTAATATATGTATAAAAAGTAATAGTAGATCTATATACTTAATATATTTTTTAATATCCACAGTATGATTTTCAGACGAAGGGTATTCAAAAGCCGTCCTTTATTATGTGTGGCTATGCCCATAAATTTATAAAACGGAAAAGGCTCAAATATGTCATTGAGCTATCGGAAATGGCTCATTTATGCCACTCATCAATAGTTTGGCTCATTTATGCCATTGCCGTTACCAAAATGGCTCATCTATGCCATCACCGTTACCAAAATGGCTGATTCATGCCATTTTTCATTAACACCGGTTTTACAATACCATATATGACACGTGGCCTCCAATTAGAGGTTCACGTTTAATTAAACCAACCCAATTTTAAATTTCAAATTAATAAAAAAAAAATCCGACCCAAATTAATGAAAAATGGCATGAATGAGCCATTTTCGTAACGGCGATGACATAAATGAGCCAAACTATTGATGAGCGGTATGGATGAGCCATTTTCGATAGTTCGATGGCATATTTGAGCCTTTCCCGTTTATAAAATAACCAACATAAGCTATGAAGGGTTGTGAAGAAAATAAAAATACTCAAAGGAATAATATAAGCACACGTGAAGGACTCAACAATGGCTATATAGAAGAATTTTATCAAACTAAAGAGAGAAGGTAGGAAGCTTTACTTAATAACTCAAAACTCTTGAGTCTCACTACAATTAAAATATGTGGCATAGCATCCCTATTTATAATACTAGAAACCAAAATAGACTAGGACTAGAAAAACCTATTCCACTATGGATTTGATAAATAAATCCTAACTAGACATGAATTAAATAAACTAAATCCTAAACAACATAGGTTTCCTACTCTTGGTTTATTTCCTACATAGCCTCCCTTAAACCAAGATCTTCAAACTTGACCATGTCCAGCATCATCTTCAACTTTATGAACAACTCCAATTTTAGTGGCTTTGTGAAAACATCGCAACTTGTTCTTCGATCTTGCAATAATCAACAACTATCTCCTTATCTTGAACCAAATCACGAATGAAGTGATATTTAATGTCAATGTGTTTTTGCGGCCATGAAAAACTGGATTCTTTGTTAACTCAATCGCAAACTTGCTATCACAAAATATTTTTGTAGGACTATCTTGCTTGTGTTGAAGAAATCAAGCATCCTTCTCAACCATAATGTTTGTGCGGCACTATTTGTTGCGACCATGTACTCTGCTTAATTTATTGACAAAGCAACAACTTGTTGCTTTTTTGAAGACCAATAGGAAATACCCCGAATAAAATGCATATCCGGAAGTACTTTTTCTTTGCATCATATCACCACCAATCCTTTGTCCGTAAATCCAACGAGACTACTATCATTAGTCTTTGAATAAAATATGCCATCAGTTGCGTACCTTGAATATATCTCAAAATTATCTTAGGCGCTTGCAAGTGTGATTGACGAAGCGACTCCGTAAATGCGCTAATTAATCCAACTCCATAAGTAATGTCGAGTCTTGTAGAAGTCAAGTACCTTAGACTCCCTACCAATTTTCTAAAATATGTAGCATCAACAAAATCACTAGTTCCATTTTTAGTCAACTTCAATTTTTCTTCAACGGGGCGAGGTAGAATTGGCTTGGCTTTGTCCATATTAAATCGTTTCAAAATATAACCAGCATATTTTTTCTGAGAGATAAAAATTCCACCTTCCAATTGAGAAACTTCAATGCTGAGGAAATAAGACATTAGTCTCAAATCAGTCATCTCAAAGCTTGTCTAATCATGGCCTCCTAAATTCGAGAAATTAGTTTGGATTATTCTTGGTAAATATTAAGTCATCCACGTATAAACACACGAAGAGAATGTCTCCACCAGAATTGAATTTGATGTATAGTATATGCTCATAGGGACATCTATGAAAACCATGTCCAATAAAATAAGAATCAATACGAGTGTACCAAGCTCTAGGAGCTTGTTTCAACCCATATAATGCCTTCTTCAACTTGTAAACTTTATTTTCTTGACCCTTTTTGACATACCACTGCAGTTTGCTCAACATACACTTCTTCCTCAAGAACACCATTCAAGAAAGCAGATTTCACATCCATTTGATAAATTTTCCAACAATTATTGGCAGCAAGAGAAATAATCATACGAATTGTATCAAGTCTTGCAACAGGTGCAAATACCTCAAAATAATCAATACCTGCTTTCTGCTTGTATCCTTTAACAACTAATCTTGTCTTAAAGCGATCAACTTCTCCAGTTGATTTGTATTTGGTCTTGTATACCCACTTGACTCCAATTGGCCTTTTCGAAGGTGGTAAAGTAGTCAATTCCCATGTGTTATTTTTCTCAATAGCATGAATTTCTTCATTCATTGCATGTATCCAACAATCATCTTTCGCAGCTTCCTCAAAAGTAACTGGATCACATGATCTTGCAAATAGAACAAAATTCACAATATCTTCATCGGATAAGTCATTATCATTACCAACAACATAGTCTTGCAAACGGAGATGGGTAAATGGTGATGTCTTTGCGGGCGATTGGATGTCTCTGTTTGAACGAGTTCATTTTATTTGTTCCTCTTGATGTCTGCTAGAACTTCCTCCTCCATACCGGAATTATTGGTTGAGACGTGGAAGGTTTAGGATTCTTCTTTGACCAATCCCAGGCACTCTGCTCATCAAAGGTAACATCTCTGCTAATAATTATTTTTCCTGTATCTGGATTAAATAATTTGTAACCCTTTGTCTCATGACTGTAGCCAATAAAAATACACTTTTCTGCCTTATAATCCAATTTCTTTCTCAAAGCATCAGGAACATGAGCATAAGCAAGACAACTAAATACTTTTAGATGAGAAATACTCGGTTTCTTACCTGTCCAAACTTCTTGTGGAGTTTTTCCAAAATTAGATCGAGTAGTACACCTATTAAGAACATAAATTGCACGGAAACAGCTTGACTTCGCCAAAAATCTTTAGGAATATTTTTGGAATGCATCATAGATCTCACCATATCCATCACTTCGTTCTATTTTTCCTTTCACCCACACCATTTTGTTGAGGAGTATATCTAGCCGTCAATTGATGCTTAATACCATACTTCTTCGAATAATTATCACACACAAGAAACTCGGTTCCCTATCACTTCTCAATGTCTTAATAAAATATCCACTTTTGCTTCTCTACATAAGCCTTGAAGCTCTTAAGAACTTCACATGCATTAGATTTATTTTTCGAAAAATATACCCAGTCTTTCAATAAATCATCGATGAAAGTAATAAAATACTTACTACCTCCATTCGAAGGAACTTCAACTGAGCACAAATCTGAGTGGATTAACTCCAATGGTGCATTCGCCCTCCAAGCTTTGCCTTTTTGAAAAGGTTCTACGTGCTTCTTTCCCAAAAATACAAGACTCACACACCTACATCGGGAAAATCAATAGAAGGCAAACCATCAACCAAATTCTTTCTTGCAAGAAAATTCAAACTCCCAAAATTCGGATACTGAAAGCGTAGATGCCACAACCAAGTATCATCACAATTCACAGAACTAAAGCAAGGTAAATCACCACGATTGAGATAAAGAGGCCATAAACGACTATTATTCATCTTTATTCTTGAATTAGTCCTATTTTATCATCACTGATAGTTCCCATTCCGTACTTAAAACGCAAATCATAACCTTTTTCTGTTAGTTGCCCCAAACTCAATAAATTGTGATGAAGACTCGGAACATAATATACCTCAGATATAAAATGAGAAGATCCATTTTTCGAAGTAATTGGAATTTTCCCCCTTCCAACAAGAGGCACCTTTGCATTATTGCCAAGTCTTACTGTAGTTTTAAATGATTCATCCAGATCAACAAATAATTCCTTATTTCCAGACATATGATTGCTACAACCAGAATCAATAAACCCTTCATTCCCTTTATTTTCTTCAGTCGCGGAGCTAGAAAACAATAATGTCTCTTGTTTATCTCCATAATTTTCAGCCATCTTTGCATGTTCTTCCCTATTTTCAGATTCATTGTACCAACAATCACGTTGATAATGTCCATATTTTCCACAATTATAACACTGAACATTTGATTTATCACGTCTTTGAAAATTTTGATTGCTCTGTTGTTCCCTCCTGAAATTATTATCATTTCTCTGTTGATAGGAAAAATTACCTCTACCACGACCTCGATAATCACCTCTACCACCTCGTCCTCTACCTCTGAAATTGTGACCTCGTTGATTTGTTTCAGCCAGATTTGATGTTTCTTCTTTTTCTTTAGGTTGATTCACCTTTGCTTGCAATGCCTCGTCAAGCATTTTCAGTTGTTTGTTGATTCAGGGACATCTCATATGTCACCAGTTCACCTTCTAAATCATCAAGTGTCAAAGTGCTAAGATCTTTGGTTGCCTCAAGAACTGTCTTCTTAGTGTGAAATTTTATACTCAAGGACCGCAATATTTTTTCAGCAACTTTAACTTGGTCTAATGCTTCTCCATTAGTCGTCATATCGTTGACAATATTAATAACTCTTGTAAAGAATTCTTTGACAGACTCTGTAGGTTTCATTTGGGCCAACTCGTACTGTCTTCTAAGCTCTTGCAATTTGACTTTTCTTACGTCTGCGGAACCTCGATGTGAATTCACCAAAATTTTCCAAGCCTACTTTGTCGACTTTGCATGTAAAAATTTATTGTACACATGCAATTCGACCTTGCTGTTAAGGTAGAAACGTGCCTTATAATCCAATTGTCTATTTTTCTCCAAATCTTTAGCTGCTTCACCGGTCAATGTTGTGTCTTCTGGGGTTTCCACGAACCCTGTATCAATAATGGACCATAGTCCAACAACATTGAAAAAATTCTTCATCTGTTGATACCAACTCTCAAAATTATTTTTGCCATCAAACACAAAAACGGGACAATTTGATAAATAGGGAATATCCATATTCTTTTATATGTGTCGGATCTCACACGAGGCTTTGGTTGGATCTCACACAGGCCCTGATACCAATTTGAAGAAAATAAAAAATTTCAAAGGAATAATATAAGCACACGTGAAAGACTCAACAATGGCTATATAGAAGAATTTTATCAAACTAAAGAGAGAAGGTAGGAAGCTTTACTTAATAACTCAAAACTCTTGAGTCTCACTACAATTAAAATATGTGACGTAGCATCCCTATTTATAATAATAGAAACCAAAATAGACTAGGACTAGAAAAACCTATTCCAATATAGATTTGATAAATAAATCCTAACTAGACATGAATTAAATAAACTAAATTCTAAACAACTTAGGTTTCCTACTCTTGGTTTATTTCCTACAGGTTGTTAGTTGTTACTTGTGATGATGGAGAATTATTAAGCTTCCTTTCTCTAGACATGTTGGGCTCCAAGGAGGCATTATTCGTTCGATGTGATTACTCCAAAAGATTCTCTTAACAAAATGGTGTATTAAAAACTTAATACATTATTATTATCATAATTACGATCATTATTACTTTATTATATCTCTAATTCTGCTACTGACTCTTGTATCTGTAGAGATCGTGAATTAATATTGCTTAAAGTATTGCCCTTACAGTTCCTGTGCTCTGCGTGGTTATTCATTAAAAAGTTAACCAATGAGATTAACAATTAATCTGAATTCTTAGAGGAGAGCACGTGCTTTCATGTGGAAGGAAGAAGGGATCAAACAGAATTTAAGTGGACAATATATGGTAGATAAATTTCAAGTTGCATATATATGTGGATTATGTTTACCTAAAGAAAATAAGGGGTCGTTTGGTAGCTGATTTTGATGTGAGTTATGCAGGTATTAAATCTTGCACAAATAATACTATATTCGGTAGCTGGTTAGAAGGTAAGTTATTCATGTATTAAATTAATCTTTATATTATTAATACGTGTACAATTCTAACGGGCTGCCAAACGACCCCTAAATTTATATTTTGTTGCTCCTGATCCAATGGTGGACCATTGAGAGAGAAAAATTGTCACACCCCAATTTCCGATAGGGTGTGATGGGCACCCGACCCTTACCTAGGGCCGAGCGAACCCGCGTACTCATAATACTCATAGCCATACTTAAATAACAAAGCATAACATAAGCACTTCACAACTTGAAATTTTTTTTGGAAAACACACATGCCTTTCATCTTTTCAAATCAAACGAATTCGTAACCATAGCGAATCTATAAACACATGAGGTTCATAACACAATGCGTCAGGATACATAAGCTTACATAGCCGTTTACAAACGAACATTTCACACACGATGATTGTGTCTCTTTAAAGTCTCTAACATAACTCCGAATACCATACAAAATGCATTCGACTCGGCAAATGACTGAGGAAATGGAGCTCGCCAATCCGGCGGAACATCTTCCGCTAACATCATCTGCTCATCAGGTACCGCGCGGCATGAAACGCGACCCCCGAAGAAAGGGGTCAGTACGGAATATGTACTGAGTATGCAAAGCAGAAAATACAGAAAACGAAATAAGGAGTATCGAACGCGAGCACAATAGTCCAAATACCAACGTACTTACCTCTGACATCCTAGGCATACATGCACAAGTCACACACACATACCGCGGCCGGAACCCGGTAATATCATAAATATACATGGTTACACATACATACATACCGCGGTCAAGAATCCAGGAGTATATATGTTACACGCAAGAAACGGTCAAGTATCCATCAATGGACGATATCACACATACACATACCGCGTATCCAATGTATCCGCTCGTCATGGTCGGCTTTTCACGGTCAAGTATCCAAATGGACAATATCACACATACACATGCCGCGGCTTATCCAGCGGTCATGGTACACCGCGGTCAAGTATCCGGACAATATCACACATACCGGCCCGGACTCGGCGAAAAAGGTAATAACAATACACACGAAATTAGGATCGTAAGCGGCCATACGAATATAATTTCTTTTATTACAAACTCAACGAGAACAACCAAAGCACGCCATTCTTTCAAGGCCAAGACAACAATTAAATCGGGTTCTTTTCCAAACATTATTCGAAAACACATCAAACCGAACTTCGAGAGACCATAATCACCGTCAAGATCACATGCGTACGAGCAAATAAATAATTAAATTGCCTTCCAAATTCGATGACCAAATATATTTACTAACATCGGTAAGTGCGAAACAAGTTTCAAGTTTATCGGAATTAGTATACAATAGTTATAATTTTTAAAATCGTTCTTGTGTGTCAAAATGTATTGTAAAACCCAATGAAGTAGTCAAAATAATTATCTTATAATAGTCGGGCGATAGCCAAAAGTTCTTTTTCAAAATCACACAAATATACCAAACAGAGCGACATAGGAAGATCTCTGAACGCGTGGGCCCCACCTCGATCAAATTGAGGCGGCGGACCCCAAACTATGGTCATTAGGCCTGGCGAGGTCATAGACAAGGATCCAAGGCCCTCCAATATCATCTAGGCGAACTACGGGTGTTTGAGCAAATATTTCAACAAAACAGGACATTTCCAATTCAATTCTACTGAATGAAAAAGGGTCAAAATGAAGCTCGGATTCCGAGGAATAGAGTCGTCCTCAACGCTCGAATCTCGGCCTAACATACTTAGGACATGCCAAGAGAAGGAAAGAGCAAGCTTTACATACCTTTGTTGTGCCTCACTGCTCGTCCAATTTCAATTCCCATTTCGTCGTAAATCACAAATGGTCATTCTTACCAGCTTACTATTCATGCAAGTTAGCATTTCAACTTTGATTAAGCATTTGACTACCGAAATTCCTAAGGCACCTCCCCTATAAATATGACACCCCCGAGATTCAACTCGGCTCAAAACATCAACAACAACCAAACAACAACACCTACAACCACAATAAACACAATACAATCCGCAACTAGTCTTCTTCTTACCTAATGCAATCGCTTCCATTCCGACTTCAACTTTCAAACCATCACCACCATACTCACCTTCATTACCAATCAAAATCATTACAACGCCATACGGAAGCGTTTCATAATATTTTTACAATATATATACAAAGTATACGCAATATACAAACTTTCCAACATAAGGCTAAAATTCTCATTTCAACTTCATACCTTCAAATCCATACCAACTCAAACCATTAAACCTTTATTAATGTTATAAGAATCATAACGACACAACCAACATGTCAAACAAAACAATTCATTTTCATTACAATGTTTCCATAGCTCACGGCCAACTTCCATATTCCTAATTTCAACCTAACTCATTCAACTTTCATTTCCAACATGAACTCCATCATAACCACAACTAAAACACAACGCTAAATTCAACTTACCTTAACACACACACACGGCCAAAATCCAACCTACACGGCCAACATCAACTCCAACATTCTATGAGTTTCATTCTCTTCTACATAACACAACAACACACAAACATGCTAAGTACCATTAATTCGTTATTTCTACATACAAAACACATACACGGCCTCTTACCTATATGCACACCCATCATGCAAACCTTCATATTTCCATAAACTCTACTCATTTCCATATACTACAACACAAACAAACCTTCATAACATAAATAAAAGGGATGAATTCTTACCTTTTCCTTCCAACTTCTTCACTTAACTCAAGTGTTGAATTGATGAAACAAGGACTCAATCTTCCAAAACAACTACACCAAGTCGAAAAGGGACCTTGAATTAGTTTGAATACCACAAGAAAATAATTTTGAAGAAAGATTTCCAAGGGACAAAAGTTGGAGGACATGGCCGAATGCCATGTCTCCTTTGTTCTTCATCTTTTGTTATTTCCCTTCTCTTATTTTCTTGAATCTTCCAAATGATAAGGCTCCCTTTATATAATGTCACATGGAAAATTAATTAAATCAAGTGGGCTTGGCCATGCATGGCCGGCCACCCCTCTTTATTGGGCCTCATTTTTCCTTTTTTATTTTTTTGAGCCCAATTGGTTATAAATCTCGTTTTGTAATTCCCGAATCAAATTCTCAAAATTCCAATTTTTGCCCTTGGCCTTCCTCAATATTTCACATTCAATATTTCCTTAGACATCACATGCACCTTAAGTAAGATCCATCTAAAGCCTTATTTCTTACCATTCCGAATTATCTCCAATTTTTCCGAATACGCACAAAATGCGAGATATGACACCAACCTTACCCTTAACACTTTATACCCTCAAAAGATGAACATGCGACTTATGCTTTAAGACAAAATCAACAAAACCGGAAATTGAAAGTCTTGTCTTTAACTCGTCGCAAACAACTTAAAATATTTCGACATACAAAGTACGGGGTGTAACAAAAATGGTCAATGTTTTTTCACATGCAAGCCGTAATTAAGCTAGGAGTATATATCCAATAGCTTTGACCGCAAGAAACGGTAACACTAGTCAAACATCATGATGTGACAATATTCCATACAATTACCGAAAGAGAATTACTAGCTCGTCTTGTTTTCTTTTCACACCCTTTTGTTAAAAATCAAAGCCTTCTTTGGCTTCTTTAGCTATACTATTTGTTGAAGCGTGTGCGTGATTATGTCATTTAAAAGTTTAAACTATTAGAAAAGTATGTTTTATTTATTAAATTATATTTTCAGCACATGTTTGATTTTTTTTCACTAGGCAAGCAAGTAAAAAATATTTGGAATAATGAATGATTGTGACTTGTGAGACTAGAACACAGGACCTCGGCTTGTTCCGATACATGTTGAAATATGACACTAACTCATCCAAAATTTAAGCCATCAGAGATAGCTCAATTTCAGTAACGACTTAATAATATATATCCTCATATACTGAGATAACTCAATTTCATTAATGACTTAATAATATCCTCATATACTCTTTTCTTCTTGCTCTTAGTGACATCTTTAAGGGAGAGAATACGGATTTGCGTACTCGATGGTCTCGTGAAGATAACTTTCTCTTTGAGATTCATTAATTATAATATATATTGGTAACTTAGGATAAGTATTTTTGGAGATGAGAGCAGATGGCATCTCAAGCTCTGGCTGTCAGTCTGTGTGATCAGTAGGAAATGCCTAGAGCTTTCAGCTTATCCCATTAATTCTAGGAGCCCGTTACTAATAATAGCGGACTATATTCAATAGAATTTTTTTTTTTCCACAAAATCTGCAATTTTGCTTGAACATTTCACTAGTATATTAATATTTGTCAGAATTTCATGCAATTTACATGTGTTTTGAGTTAATTGAGATAACGAGCGGTCTAGAATATAATGTTAAGCTTAAATCACATTTTAGAATTAAATTTGCAAATCGCTGAAGCAAAAAAGTGTAAATCGCATTATTTCTAAAATGCAATTTGTAAGTTACTTTCTAAAATGCAACTTGCAAAATCACATATATGTGTTTTGCATATTTTGGAATTCCCTATGCACATTTTGAAAGAAAAAAAATCATTAAATATGTACTTATATATATTCTTTAATATTATTGTTTAGTAGATTTCCTGGCAAGCAACCTCATTTACAAAAATAATCCTTCTCTTTTAAGTTTTATCCTTTTTCTTCTGCCTTTCTGGATAATGTCCTAGGTCTTTACTTCCACATCTTATAATTTCCCACATTTATGATGGTGTAAAGAATCTTGACATTATTCGTTCAGTTTAATCAATCATAGCAAGTTATTATTATATATGTATATTACATGTTACCGTATTTTTACACTGTCAATGCGAGGAGTAGACACTACACAAAAAAAAAAAAAACATGAATTAGCGAATGATTAAAAAGGCAATAACATGACCTTATAATTATGATGATAGCAAAAGTTAAGGTATCAAAATTTCATAATTTTCCTGGCAGTGTCATGTTCAGATTGCAAAAATAATGCAGCATGGACAGCGAGAGTTAGTAAGAAAAAGAGAGTCACGTGAAACCCAATAAAGAATACTGGTATCTATCTATCTGGAAAATATTAGTGAGTGACCACTAAGGAAAGGATTAACGAATCTATACCATGACCAAAATATTAAAGAATTAAAAAAGTGCACATTGAATGACTTATCCGAGACGGATTCAGAATTTAATCATATCGGTAGATTACTACTAAAAAGGTGAAGTTTCAATAGAAATTTCCAATAGCATTCGTTGAAAAATGGCTCCCGCACAAAAGCATTTTTAAAGAAAAATTTTCATACTTTTCATGGCGTTTTGATGAAAAAGTCCGTCGAAAATTTGTGTTTTTAGAGATGTTCTTACGTGAACCCATTATATTTTTGTAATTATGAGTTAGAAGCTAGTAATATTTATTACTATGATTTTAATGATATGAACAGGGTTCTGCGGTCAGTTTTTTATTGGAATACGAAGTGAATCAAATTGAAGGACTCTTTAACACTTTGATATATATTTTGCTCCGTATAAAAATTAGTGGGTTCAAAGAAATTTATTATTTCCTCACTGCATCCGCCTGTGCCTGCAATTTCCTTTTCTCATTAACCATTTATCCATCCATCCACCCCCTACCTATGATATCTACCTTCCAAGGTAGGGGGAAGGTCTGCGTACGTTCTACCCTCTCCAGGCCTCATTTGTGGGATTTCACTGAGTATGTTGTTTTTGTTGATGATCGAGTTTGTTTCGAAATATTTAACGTGTTAAAGTAAAAACGAAATCATTTACTGCATTTTGTCAAATCCACTCTTATTGTTCTAATTAGTATAGTGTTAACTAAGTGAGACGTTTTAAGATAAATAAAAGGTACTTTATAATTAAGGCTATTAGATATATCTTCTTAAAGAGTGCAGAAACCTTTTAAAAACAAATAATATGAGATAGGGGTGTGTGTTTAAAATAAAACAAACTCTGTAATCTTAATTAGCCTGTTGATAGCTTATTGTTTAGTTGTACTATATAGTACTACTTCCAAATCTGACACTGAAAGCATGTAGAATTACAGTAATTAACTCTGCAATCTCTATGTTGTTTTCCTTCTTTCTAGGCACTTTTTTAATGCAACTCTTAATGCTTATTATGTCAAGAACATAATATACTGCAACTATATATGACGGGTTAAAGGCATGATAATATTGATTAATTGATCCTTAAATGGGGATATGACATAGGTCTATGGAATCATATTTAATGTAATACTATACACTTGAAGCTATTTAAGAAAGAAAAACTAGTTATCTCTTAAGGCGAAAGTGAAGGTATTAGTACATAGTAGTAATGACTTTGGATATTAGTTATATAAGTATAATATTATCCTTTCAATCCCAAAAAGAAAGTACATATATAGTAGTAGTGAGAAGTTGATGAGTTAAAGAGTAGAAGAATTCTCATTGGTTGACTTATATTTCTTCCGGCCCAAATATTAGTCGCTTTGACAAACTGAATACGTCTTAGAAAAATAAGGAACATTTGTTACCTTTTTTTTTTTTTTTTTTTTTTTTTTTCAATTTCACCCTTAACTGCTTCAATTAGTAGTGTTAACCAAGGACATATAGATAGGAATAAGGGAGTTTAGCTGAATCCCCTTCGTCGAAAGATTATATTGTCCTTCAAGGAAGGGAAAGAGGAGAGGCGGAGAGGCACGGAAGTGGAGTAATTATGAAGACTAGCATAGAAGTTACCAACTTCTTTTTATGGAAGCCGAGATTCCTCCATGACGTGGTCTTAGACTAGTTAATCGTGATGGACTAGTATTTCGAACTAAAAGAGATTTCGGACCCGACTATGAAGTTGAAGAAAATAAAAAGGCAGGTTTATGGTGGACACTGAGCACACGTATGACAGAAGAGGTAGCTGGAGGAGAAGCGCAACGAAGAACAAGGAGTTCTGAAGAATTTTTTTTGTTATATATAAATTGTTGAGTCTCCTTGATAAAGAAACTTTTTTAGTGCAGTGGCAAAGTGGATTCAAATATTGCTTTTGGTCACATATTCACCACTACTGTTAATTAAGTGAGACTTTAGGAGAAAATCAAAGGGCGTGCAAAAACCTTAATTTAAGGACAGATATTAATAGACAGGAGATAGTAACTTTATAGAGAGAAAACTCGTCAGAACAATATGGCTCTTAATCCCTTCATCAGTCACCCATGACTCAGCTGCCTATACATGTTAGTTTCACAAGGCAAAGGTAAAATGACATATAGTCAAGTTTCAACTCTTAGCGAACATTGTAGTCTTAGCAGTGGCTTATGTTAAGATAGAACCTGAAATCATATTTAAAATATACTACACCTTAAGGCACAAAGAAACCCCAGCTTACACTTTGTTGCTCCTAAATCAGAATGGTTCATGAACTTTTAAGAGGATAAAAGAAACACGGTGATTACTTCTTTGTTTAAAAATGTGGCAGCGGCCAGCACATACTATTCAAAGTAATGGAAGTTTTCACCAAGTGCAAAATCACAAGTGTCATAAAAGATTAGTGTTTGCTCAACTACAACAGTTACAGACAAAGGCATGAAGGGGTGAAATAAAAGTTGTATCTCCACGACTTCTTCTAGGAAAGCAGCAAGATGCTGCAACGCGAATAATTATTTTTGTACATTTCACTAATCTAAATATACTAACTTAACAAGACCTATTATACAGACCTTAGCCAAAAGACAGATTCTCACTTCTTCTTCTTTGAAGTAGAGGTCCCTTTTCTGGACTTCCTTTTGGTACTAGTGTTGCTTTTGTTCTTGCTACACTGAGGGCAAAACCAGTCTTCCTCTGGTACACACTCAAGGGGAGGATCACAACAATCTACATGCATGCCAATCCCACATCCACGAGACCCACTTTCATCACCACATATCAGCATTACTTCCTCCCTGTCTGGTGACCCACATACCTGGCATGCTATATCGTTACTATTGTCATCCGATGACACCATCTCCTCCTCAACAATCTCTTCCAAGCGACTGACATGTTTTTTCAGTGATTTTTCTGCCCAAGCATGAGTGTTGTATTGCACATAATTGTTGAGGGTAAAACCAGGTTTGCACACGTAAGTCACCAAGTAATCAGGCAACACACAAGGTATCTCATGCCTTAAGAATTCTTGAACCCACTTGTCACAGCGTGGCATGACCTCACTAACAATGGCAAAGTCAACACCTGACTCCAGGAATCGACTATAAGGAGGAGAAGTTGCTAATATAATGCCGTCTCCTGCCTTGACTGCTCGTTTCAATGTATCCTGATTCAACAAAAAGAGAGTATATTAAAACCTGTTAGAGATACGGACAAAGTGCAATCCAGGGAAATTTCATGGTCTAGAAATCGCTTGCATGTGGTGTTGGAAAAAACAGTTCTGGAGGAAAATTTTCCACCGAAAACGTTTCATCTTAGGCAATCCGTTTCTAGATCATTTTCCAATTGTGGTTAGCTATAAAAGTAGATGACATATGATGATCGCACAAGCTATTGGATAAAATATTAAAATAGTGCTCTAGTGATAATTTTTTCAGTACTAAAAAGACAATGTCTACATTTTTTAAACAAGTAACATAGAGTAAGAGCTATGCTTTGTAAGAATAATGAAGAAGTTAAGTTTTGTAAAGAAAAGTTACTTGCGCCCATAAGGAAGTCTTTTTCCACTTTGGTGGAATATACTATCTTAGGAGAAATTATTTTTCCATAATGCAAGGAAACCAACAACTGGAAAATGATTTCATCAAAGAAGTTCCAGAAAGTAATTCTTCGTCATACAAAACACACCATAAAAGGAGTTAATGGAAGAGAAAGAAACTCTTGCAAATAGGCAGCATAGGAACTCAATCTTCAAGAAACCTATACGACAAACAACAAACTACCATACCAGTGGTGGTACGATGCAGTCTCCATATATGATTATCCTCATTCCGTATAATGCGCCATGTCCAGTCCTCTCCCTCAGAAGTCGCCACTTTCTTGGGGCCTCTAAGCTGATTGCTAAGTCTTCAGTCAATCCCTTTTTGTGCCATTCATACGGCTCCTCATCTAATAATTTTCCAGCCTCAACACAAGCAGTTAAATAATCTGTCTTCAAGATCCACCTGTAAAAAACAACTGACGATATGTTTATGTTTACTTGTAAGAATGGACATAACTTTAGGGCTGTGTAATTAGCCAAACCTTCCAGAGGATGCAGCAGCAAAAAATTTCTCTGTTCTACGTACTGGAGCAGGAACAATGAAATGGGTTGCCTGATATGACCACTGGTGAGAATCTCTGCACACTTTTCCTTTCAATCGCTTGATAACCTGCTGAAACTCCTTCCTTTGTAGCCGATGCCCGCTAACTATAAACCACCTAGGCTCACTTCGTACTTTTGTAATCTGCAACGAACGAGGCTTTTTACCACAAGGAGAAGTTCTGTCAGCCTCATGTTCATTATGACTCGCGTTCTGGCCTCCACTAACAGGTATGTTCTCCTTCTCCACATCCATGGAGCTCTTAAATTGATGCTCAGTGGCTTTACCAGGTTCACATGGAGACCCTTTTCTTTTCTTCCCTTCTACCTTGTTTCTATCAGTTCTGCACTTCTTCCTTTCTGCGCCTTCTACAGAATCAGCAGCTCTTTTAGTAGCTAGATTAGTTTTCTTGCTATTCTTCTTCACATATTTTGGACCTTTGGAAACTTTCTCCTCTGAAGCTTTCCCCACAGAAGTTGATTCACTTAACTTGGTCTCCTTGCCAGAAAAAGTCTTTTGAGTTTCAGATTTGTTGTTTTCAGTACTTTGTCTCTTTGCAATATCCTTCTTGTCATTCTTATTTACCACCTTGTTCACATTTAGTTTCTTCTCCGTTGATCGAAGCCCTGAATGTTGTGCTTCAGTACCAGTAGACTTCTCTCTTAGAGCATTTAACTCCTCATCTTCTTGGTCCTCTGGAGCCTCAGTATCATCATTTAGGGATTCATTTGTTTTGGCAGCTTCTTTTTCAGAATCCAAAAGTTTATATTTCTCGATCTCTTTGCTCGAATCTGCATTATCTGCAGGGAGGCCCTCAACCTTTGTAGAGCTTAAGATATTTTCATCCTCTGTCTCCTCTCTCCCTCCGCTACTGGAAGTAGCTGAATCATTCATCAGAACAGTCTTGTTAATAAATAAAGAACCTTTCTGATTTTTACCATCCCCTTTACCGAGACTTGGTCTAGATCCTAGTGTCTTCTTGGAAAGCGATCTTTTATTCAATGGCTTAGATGCTGACATGGAATCATCTCCAGCTTTATCGAACTCAGCCAGCACACTAGACTTCAGGTTATCTCTTCTTTCTTTAACTGGAGACGGGACATTATGCTGTTCATCCAATGGCCCATTAACATCGACAGTAGCATGGCTAGTGTCTTTTGACCCCATGATCCTACAAGTGCCACTTTGAGGTGCATCCTTGTCATGCCCTCGCCTAGTGCTTAGTGTCACAGGATCGGAAATGGTAGAATCATGATGCTGCACGGTATCTAAAGTTACACCCTTGTCAAAGTGAGTGGCAGTGTTCCCAGATGACAGATGACTGTCAAACTCATGTAGAATATGTAACTTTGACGTGTTTATTAACTCTTCTGTACGATTTGCTGTCAAGTAACCATCTGGTATGCTTTCAGGGTTATTACCAGTCCTTGGTGACCTGAAGCTACTATCTGAAATGCTCTTCCTTTTCTCAGGCAGTCTACTGCTTTGACCCTTCCCAGAAAACGACAAATTCCTTGGAGTTTTTACACCTAAATCACTTTTCTCTTGTCCTCTCTGAGAGGACAGGTTAAAGCAATCAAACTCTATACCTGTTTCAGTAGCAGCGGGACTTCCTGCATTACTCTTAATTTGTTCAGAGGTCATGGGAGAGATGAATTTCCTTGGGCTTTTTCTGGGCGAACAAGAATTAGGAGACTTCTGTGCACCATTTGAAACGAAAATCATATCACTTCCATTTTGTTGCATGCTAGTTGGCAGCTCTTCATTAGTTCTATAGAAGTTGGTATTAAGCATCTCAGCATGCCTTTTGGGAGATTCTTCAAAGGCTCGAACCTGTTCAGAGGTCATGGGAGAACTGAATCTCCTTGGGCTTTTTCTGGACGAACAAGAATGAGGAGACTTCCTGGCACTATTTGAAACGAAAACCAAATCACTTCCATTTTGTTGCATGCTAGTTGGCAGCTCTTCATGTGTTCTACAGAAGTTGGTATTAAGCATCTCAGCATGCCTTTTGGGAGATTCTTCAAAGGCTCGAACCTGGTCAGATTTTAACTGCTTTGAAGCAGATAATGACAATTCTTTTGTGTTTCCAAGACCTGATAAACCTCTAAATGTGCTCAAGTCTGAAATGTTTGTAGAGGCTTCCTGCTTCACAAGGAATTGACTAGGACTTCTTGGATGTTCAGGACCCATGATAGCTATATTCTCTCCAGATTTGTTTGCAGCAATGTCCTCATTTTCGTCTTCAGAATCTTTGGCTTCAGCTTCCATCATCTCCAACTCATACCCACTTAAGGCCAGAAAAGAAGTGTATACATTAGCATATTATTTGGTTGTCAATTTGTTTGACAAGGGAGCCCCATTGAGGGATAAAGTATAAGCATATTGTGCGTGAGCTAAATGAAATTACTCTTACTTCTTAGCAAGCGAACAAAAACACTTATTGCCTTTTATTTTGAAAGATGTTGTCTACCAATGTTTTGGTTTTTGACTTCGAACTTTTGTTTAGTACAACAGCTACCACAACTCTAAATAAAAAATGAGTGAGATAGGCATTAAATTTAAAGATCAAAAGACCGCTGAGCAGGTGCTCAGAAACCTCTAGTGAGCTCTAATTAGATACTCCATAACTTAAGCACATATGAAGTGTGAAGTTCTGTGTATCTTTTGTTTCTTGACTGGGTCGCTTGAAAATGTTTCTCATATGATAACTTCAATACACATGAAACTGTCAGATATTAAAACAGGACTTCATAATATCTCAATGTACAATTGCATATGTTTCAAATTCTGCAATATAAAGGCAACCTACTAGGAGTACTATAATCAGTCACTACCAACGCAAAACAAAACACGGTAGAAACACAGAGCTACTTCGCATTAAAAGACGGAAAATTGCAATGACTCACCTCTTATCATAATCTGCTTCCGAAAGGATTTCCCAAGACCTTAAACTGCATAAGATATCATGGAATGAAAATATGCATTTTAGCAGCAGCTTAAAAGTAGGAATTTCCATAATTTTTTAGAAAATAAGTTTGGGCATACCAATCCTCCAACCACCGGTGATTAACAAGCTTAATCGTCTTCATTTTCTTGGCAAGCTCATATTTCTCCCCTATCAAATGTAATAAGCTCAATCAAGACTAATACACAGTTGTAAACACATACCACGATAGACATGGTAAAGGTGAAAATGAAATGGAAATTGGAGTAGCTTTCTTCCTTATCCTTGTTAGGTGAGTGAAGAGAATTTAAGACATAGGTAGTATCACAGACTGATTTACCAAAGGTCAGGGTAATTGGTCTGTCTCTTTTTCCTTTTACTCGCTTCATCCTATATCATGAGATGGTGTTTGACTTAGGAAATCTAATGTCATTTTAACTTATTTATTGTAATAGCAAAGGAGGAAGATAAAAGTAGTGGTAGAAAAGTTATATGATAGAGAAAATATCAATGAATTTAAATTTTTGAAAGTTGTAAAAGTTGTATAAAAATGGAACAGGGTCAAAGATTTTGGGAGGTCGCAAAAAGGAAAAATGTCAAATAAATTGGGACAAAGGGAATATTTAATTTCCTTATAATTATTCTTTTTTGGAACTGTTAACCGTATTTCCTTGTCATTATTCTCTCCAATTGTTAAATAGGAAGTAGTAGTTTCACATTTATAATGAATCTCTATTGTTCTTGAATCCATGTCAGATACAATACACATATTTTGCAGATACAACATTTTCTCCCCAGGTCAAGCATACACATTCTCTCCAGGTCAACATAATTTAAAGGCATATACAATTATAAATTGAGGGAAGCGAGAATACGAGAGGGGAAAAAATAAGCCAGCAGCAATACATCGTAACAAATCATCAACATAAAGGAAGTTTGTGCAAGAACACCTGAAACCCCCATTCACCCCCTCTAGGATTAAACATTTAACAAAGCAAAACAAGAAATAAGGAGAGACGCAGTCGGTAGTACAACCAGCAATATGTTGCAACTGGTGAAAAAGTGATATTTACCCTCAAATTTGTAGCATATGAGATGAGTGACTTTGTTTGCTACCAACGGCTTTGAAAAGTTTGCACCCATCAGTCCCACCATTGTCTAGAAAGAAAGAACCAATACCAAAGCGACATGACAAGCAACTGTTTAGATTTTCCTTTTCAGAAAATATTAAATTTCTCTTAAAAGTAAATGAATTAACGAACAACAATGTTGCATTCTACGAACCATAATATCATCTCGATCTTGCCGTTGATACCCAGTTAAGCAGACTATCAGTGATTTAGCACCTGGGATTCCATTCAAATCCCTTGGAGGTCTGTACATGACCTGTACGTTAAGTGGTGAATTTTTGAGTTTTGAGTAAGGGAAAAATCAATTATACTTAAAGGCTTAGGACAAGTTGAGATAGAATTTTTAAGGGAGCAAGGAAACAGATACAAACCAATAGATAGATTCATATGACCACCAAAAACCCAAAATCATGGCCATTCAGCATAAAATTTTTATAGAACTAAGCTCACTATCAGATATAAAATAAATACTTGCTCCTGAACCTACACAATAATAGACCATCTAATAGCAATATTGCAAAGCAAAAGCCTTTTAAACTGAATAGCATTTATAAAATGAACTCACAAACACATAAGATAAACATCCTTTCATGCACCAAAGTGGTATTAGAATTTAAAAGCAAGATACTTCCAAAGAGAAATGTTCTCTCCACTATATCATAAAGTTACATGTTAATTTTGTTGAAAACATTCTTTATAGCTATCATTGTTTAAGCAACCACAACTGAGAAATAAAAGGCATTCAACTGAGCATGGCTGTGCGCTAGCAGACTGTATTTTCCAACAGATAAAAGGCTAAATTTTTCAGAGGAACTCACAGAATGGGGATCGACAGGCATTCCCACATCAAAACTGTGCACAACCCACAAGCTGGTAACAACTATTTTCCCATCCCGCCGAGCAGCAACACATACAGGGTCATCCTGTTTCAAGAAAATGTTATGTCACATCCCTATTATACTAGTGAGCCATGACGTTTAAGTTGGGTACAAAAAATAGGTTACATAATCAAGCAGCAAGAAGTGCAGAAAAAAAAATCGCCCTGAAAACCAAATAAGGACAATTTTGTTCAAACATGACTACATGGTCATACTCACATAGGTAATACCGTCAACAATAAGATGGGTGCAATCTGGTCCATATCTGTTTCCATCAACTCCACCACCCTCCACGAGCTTGGCCCGAATCTAGAGAAGAAAAAAGGAACAAATATAAAGTAGACAACAACCATCAAAAGAAGTAGAATTACCACCCCAAAAAACTAATTATCAACACAATAACACTAGAACCTGGAAAATGTAAATAAATCAATCAACCACCCCTCAATCCTCAGCTAGTTTGCATCAACAGCTTGAAATCTCAATATCCATTTCACTATTCAAAAGATATAAAGAGGCCACATTCCTATTACACAACCGATGTGGGAATTCTAATGAAAAATAAAGAAGTACTACTACTAGATTTCTAATGGCTCAAACCCAAGGTAGTTTGGTTCTGACAATACAAATCCTGTGTATCCGCTTTGCTATTTTTATGCTGACAGTCATTTCTACTGCATCCTCACCTAGGGCAGAATTAACTTGAAAAATGCCAAGTTAGTTTGCATCAACAGAATGAAATCTCAAAACCAAAAGATTGTATCCTCAGCTTTTATCTTGGCATGAGAGTTGAGACGGACTATACTTTGCAAAACTCCATGGGCAGAATTAACTAGGAAAATGTAGTTAAATCAATCAACTACACCTCAAACTCAAGCTAGTTAGGGACTGACAATACAAACCCTCTGTATCCATTTTTCTATCCAGAGGATAATGAGACTATTTTACACTATCATTTTCCAACACATCCTCATTCGGGCTTGGGACCAACTATGCTTAGCAAAACTCACATACGGCAGAATTAACTTGAAAAATGCAAATTTTGAAGAAAATTAAACATAAGCCACCTTCCCTTGTACCTCTCTAAGCTCACATGGGCAGAATTAACTTGGAAAATGCAACTAAATCAACCAACTATGCCTCAAACAAGCTAGTTAGGGTCTGACAATACAAATCTTGTGTATCCATTTTACTATCCATATGATCAGAAGACTATTTTGACGCAGACCGTAATTTTCACAGCATCCTCATCATTTGTCCGGGCTTGAGACCGACTATGCTTAGTAAAACTTACATAGAAAAGAATTAACTTGGAAAATGCAACTAAGAGCCCGTTTGCCATGAAAATTGTGAGTACATCAAAAAATTAGTTTTCATTTTCAAAGTGAAAAATGGTACTTGGAAATTGGAGTTGTGTTTGGACATGAATACAAATAGGAGTTGTTTTTGAATTTTGTGAGCGATTTGGAGTGGAAAAAAAAAAAGGCGAAAACAACTTTTTGGTGCTTATCAAATTCCAAAAAATTGCAGAATTCAACTTCATTTCCGAAATTTATGGCTAAACATGATTTCCGGAATTCTACTCCAGAAAAAAAGGTAAAAATTATTCATAGCCAAACAGTCACTAAATCAATCAACTTATCCTCAAAACCAAGCTAATTAGATCTAACAACACAAATTCTTTGTATCCATTTTTCTATCCAGAGGATTATACAACTACTTTTACACAATCATTACTGCATTTTCGTCATTTACTTGGGCTTGAGACCAACTATGCTTAACGAAACTTACATAGGGCATAATTAACTACGAAAATCCAATTACATCAATCAATTACACCTCAAACCTAAGCTAGTTAGGATCTAACAACACGAGTCCTCTGCATCCATTTTGCTATCACTAAGATAATGTGACTATTTTTACGTAGACCATCATTTCCACAGCATCCTCATAACCTATCCGGGCTTGAGACCGACTATGCTTAGCAAAACTTACATGGGAAGAATTAACTTGAAAATGCAATTAAGGGCCTGTTTGGCAATGAAAATTGAGAACATTGGAAAGAAAAAAAAGTTTTTATTTTCAAAGGGAAAAATGGTACTTGGAATTAGAGTTGTGTTATCCATGAATACAAATCGGAGTTGTTTTTGAATTTCTGTGAGCGATTTGGTGTGATAAAAAAAAAAAAAAAAACAACTTTTTGGTGTTTTTCAAATTCCAAAAAATTCCGGAATTCAACTTCATATACGGAATTTTATGGCCAAACATGATTTCCGGAATTCAACTCTGGAAAAGAGTAATATACATAGCCAAACAGTCACTAAATCAATCAACTACGCCTTAAAACCAAGCTAGTTAAGGTCTAACAACACAAACTTTCTGCATCCATTTTGCTATCACTAAGATTATATGACTACTTTTACGCCATCATTTCTACTGCATCTTCATAATTTATTGCCTCGAAACCAACAATACTTAACAAAACTCACATAGGGCAAAATTAACTACGAAAATGCAATTACATCAATCAAACCTACTAGTTAGGGGTCGTTTGGTAGCTGGTTAGAGTTCTGTAGGTATTAGTAATAAAGGATTAGTTTTTACAGTTATAAATTTTTTTGCAGGGTTTAGTTTTTCAATTTTATTTTTGACAGCACATGCACCCAAGGGGTGTCAACCAACACCCCTTCTCTGAAAATTACACTGTATAAATACGAAAAAATAACTTTTTTATCTGTATATACTATGTGTTGAACCCCCTTAATTTTGTCATATATTTACTTTTTTATATTTTGACACCCCTTAGTAAAAATCATAGTTCCGCCACTGCTTGTATTAATTATTCCATCTTTTATCCTGCATAAAATAATACATCGATTCCCTCATAACTTATACATGTATTAATTATGCGGGTTCCTAGATTGCAAACCAAACACCGTATTAATTTTATACGTTAATAACTTACCTCCTAACCAATTGCCAAACGACCCCTTTGGGTATGACAATACCCTATCATTTCTACTACATCTTCATAATTTATTTGATCTTGGAACCAACAACACTTAACAAAACTCACATAGGGCAAAATTCACTCAAAAAAAAAAAAAAAAAACAAATTTTTAGGAAAATTAAACATGGGGTTACCTGGCCTTTTCTAAGGGGGTCAAATCCAACAAGAACAAAACAAACACCAGTAAACATCTTAGAAGGGTCTTCATATAACATATCTTGATTGCCTTCGTTCATTCTAGAAATATCTTGAACACCGTAACTAACAAGAAAATGTGAAGATTTATAACAACCCCAGAAATCTGAAAGTGTATTGAAAATAATTATATGAAGAAGTTGAATTACAAAGCTTGTTGAGGAAGGAGTAGATTTTAGAGTTATAAAATTATTTGGAGGGATTTTGTGTTTTCAATTTTTTATTTTTGACAACACTGGCGGGACTTATTGTTGGGCCTTAAATAAAAGGGAAATTTGCACGATTGGCCTTCTTTGTGGGTGGTCTTTAATTTTTGTGCCTCAAATTACTGGTCTTTAATTTTTATCCTTCGCCAAAAATATCCCGAGATTTTGAGTTGGAATCTCGGCTTAGTCATAAAAATAAAATAAAAAAATTGCAAAGAAGCTTCGCGAAAAGTCTGCCTTATACGACGACTTTCTTTGCATGCATAACTAAAAGTTCGCCTTATAAAGACAAAGTCTACCGTATCCGTGACAGACTTATCTTGCTTAAAGCGCAAATACTGCGTATAAGGCACATTTTCTTGCGAAGCCTTTGCTATTTTTTATTTTATTTTTATGACTAAGTTGGGGTTCGAACCTAGAATCTCGAAATATTTTTGGCCACCCTTTAAGCGAAGGAAAAAAAAACTAAAGACCAGCAATTTGAGAGACAAAAATTAAAGACAATCCGCGCAAAAATTGTAAATAAATACAGTTTTCATATGGACCAAAGTCTTATTGTTGGGCCTCAAATGAAACATATTATTGACACTTTTTTGCGCGGATATCCCTTCAAACGCACTGGTCTTTCATTTTTGTCCCTTGTATTTGTAGTCTTTAATTTTTGTTATGTTATTTATTTACTGAAAATATTCGGACCTGCTTCGCTCGACATAAGTTCTGTAACATTTTTATCTTTGAAAACTGAACTTTTACCTCACTCGACACAAGTTCTGTAGTATTTTCAAAAAAATTGTTATAGTGTCAGAAACTAGATTATGTTTTTTGAGAGCATATGTTATTTATCCTTTTTCGTGCCTGTTTTTGTGAATATTTATGAGAATCCTAGAAATTTGAAAGTGTATTAAAAAAGCTAAGTTAAATGGGTGATAATGTATTAAAAAAGCTAAGTTAAAAGGAGTAGTAATGGGTGATAATTTTATGTAGCATGGAGAATGAAGAAGCTGTTGGATTACAAAGCTTCTCGAGGAAGGAGTAGACTTCAGAGTAATCAAATTATTGGAGGAATTTTGTGTTTTCAACTTTTTATTAAGCTCACTGACGGGACTTATTGTTGGGCCTTGAATGAAATATATTGTGGTGCGAATTGCCCTTCTTTTGGGGTGGTCTTTAAATTTTGGCCCCTCATATTTGAAATCTTTAAATTTTATCCTTCTAAAAAAACGAAAACCCATGAGTTCGGTTCAAACTCTTACACAGTCAAAATTTTAAAAAAAAATCGCAAGGCGAATTTAAATTTCGCTATCCCCCACCAAAGCATACACTTGTGAAGGAATTACCAAAGTTATCACCCAAGATACTTATGCCTTAAGTGCGTTTATATATAAGTATCTGGGGTCCTAAGATAACGTTGGTAATTCTTTCACAAGTTTATGCTTGGTAGCCCATTAAAAGTTTGCCCATTATATGCGCATATAAACTTGTTAAGAATTACCAAAGTTATCTTGGATCGAGTATTTTATGCTGTCCATAAGGCATGAGTATGCCGAATCCGACATAAATTTGATAATTTCTTAACAAGTGTATGCTTGGGCCGTACACGCGACCCAAACCTTGCCTTGCAAATTTTTTTTTTTTTAATTTATGCTTAGTTCGAACTCGAACTCATGATTTACTGCGTTAACGCTCGTAGTTGCAATGCGAAGGGGAAAAATTAAAGACAACAATATGTAACTGGGTAATTTAAAGCACTACAAATATGAGGGGCAAAAATTAAAGACCACCCCAAAAGAAGGGCAATCCGCGCAAAAAAATGGTGGGTATAAACAGTTATTATGTTTTGGTTAAAAGAAGTTACTCTATGTTTTAAGAAGTGTATTTCGGAGATTACAAAAGATATTAGGGATAAAATCATAAAAGATTTGGTCAGACCAAAAGTGCTTATAAGGTGTAAAGTTATAAGTTAATGGTGTCAAGTTATGATTTTTTGTTAATCTTGACTTATAATTAAGCACTTTTGGTGTTTACCAAATGCGTAAATAGGCAAGAAGTGTTTATAAGCTAGTTTAGCTTAATTATAAGCTTAGCCAAGCACCCTTCTTAACTATCCTCGCAATCGTATAGACATATTTATCCACGAGATTATCCGCGTGAAACTTATTCATGCAAACATGTCAAACGAACCAACTGAATAATACACGAGTAATTTTTTAAAAAAAAAAAAAAAATACTGCACACGTGATGAAACTGAATAAAAAAAATTAAAAAAAATAATAACGAACAAAAAGGTCAGCTGGCACGTACAAAGCCATATATGAATGTATTTTTCCAGTTTGGAATAGTAACCCTACAGGATCTTCCCACATAAATAATAGAATTATGCGATTTACTAGTCATTTTCGTACATTAATGACAAAGTAGGTAAAGGAATACAAAATATTCGAGGAGTAACTGTGGATCGCTTTAGCATACTATAATATCTACGTAGTACTTTATTATACTTGTATTCTTTGTCTTTTTGCTTTTCCATTTATCAAACTAAACATTCATCTTTAATCAGAGATCCAGATTTGAGATCTGGAGAATTACCTTTGATATTGTTTCCAGTTTTTGTTTGTCTTAATCAACCATAGGCATGATGACAGTTCTGGCAAATTTCAAGGAAGCGTGGCTTACTTGTTAGGCTTTATATATTTTACTATGTCCCTATCCTATAAAATGAAACAACAGAAAAGCATTAATTAGACTCTACGCATGCTTTTATGCTCATTAAAATAAATTTCAAAGGAAAATTCTTTTTATTGGCCATTGTTTGCTAATGGTCAATTTCAGCCTTCTAAATTGGAATGAATCGGAAAAAAAGATTTCTTTTTATTGAATTGAATGTGTTCATTCATTTTGACTATTTTAACATATTTTCTCATACTAATTTCTACTTGATAAAGTTACCTTTGATAGAAAACTTTTATCTTCGAAATAAAATTTTCGCACAAATTCAAATTAAGCTAAATGCAAAACAAATACTAAATTCTGAATGAAACAAGAAAAAAATGTCGTTATTACTAACTTCAACATTGATTCAATGTCATGGGACCAATCTTATAACTACATGCTGCAAGTCTGCAACTAGATGGGAAGTTGTAGGTCCCGTTTGGTTTGTTTCGAAAATAGGGTGAAAATTCTCTAAAAAAAAATGTAAACCTTTTCAACTTGTAAAATATAAAGGACTAAAATGGCTATAAATTATGTGAAATGAGTACTTTTTATTTTTGTTGTTATTAAAGTGGCTCAAAAAACATGTCAGAGTACACCAATTTAATTAATTAATTGAACGTGCAAACTCTTTTTTTCTTTATGCCACTAGTGAAGAAACCTTTAATCCCACTCAATTATAATTTTTATTCTCTTATGGTACTTTTTACTTGATTTATCCATATCAAATTTTAAAATAGATTCGATCTCAAATTGTATGAAGTCTTTTACTTAGAACAGCAAAAATGTTATTTGCTTATAGGTAGGGAAGAAGTAAAGTAGTTTGGTGAAACTTTTTGGTTCGTGACCGATTTCTTCGTCATCATTATCTATAATTTGAATGAAAATTCACATAAATAAAATAAAACGAAAATTCACATAAATAAATAATCTTTTCTTCTCATTCATTTAGTGACTATCGGCCCATTTACAAAAAAAAAAAAAAAAAAAAAACTTTATAAGATTATTTTTTAATTTATAATCCTAAAAAAAAAAAAAAAATTAATTTCTAACTTATTTTGTAGTTTATGTATAAATATAAAATAACTAATAAAAATGGGTTAAATACTAAAAAAACTAAAAATAATTTATAAACTGTCTTCAACAACTTATAAGCTAAGTCAAACAGGCTCTATGAGACAAACATTATTGTCAGCATCCAGTAGTCACCATTTCTGACAACCTTTTATTGGTACAGTAGGTACTACTTTACTCTCTTGGTCCAGTCAAGAAAATTTTTATGGTGAGTGAGACATATGCCATGGGTCTCAGTCCATTATTACTCTCCTCTTCACTCACCGCCCATTAGCTTACACCAACACCCCTTATGAGCCCGTTTGGATTGGGCTAAAATTTAAATTTAATAATTTTAAGTGTTTGGTTGTGCACAAATTGCACTGCACATATTTATCTTAAAATAAGCAAAAAATTAATTGGGTTTGTTTGAGCTTAAAAAATCTAAAACTAATCTTATAATTTGAAAACGACATAAATAAAAAAATAAGTTGGACTACTAACTTATTTTTTTGAGCTCATAAGAATTTTAAAACTTTATACTTTTTTTAAGTCCATCAAACGAGGCTCTATTATCTCCATTTTGTGCTAACATGACAAAACATATTTTTTAAAATTTTAAGGCCCATTTGTCCATAGATATTAAAAAAAAAAAAAAAATCACTCTTTTTTGAAATTTTGGTTAGTTGAAGTTGTGTTTATAATTTTTTGAAATTGTAGTTTTTGGTGAAACATAGTTGTAAAAAAGTGAAAAAAATTTGAAAAACAAGTTTTTTGAGTTTTTAGTATTTTAAATACTGACTTCCCAAGTTGTATTACGAATTTTAATGGTCAAAAATCTTAAGTTTGATTCCATTAAAAAAAGTAAAAGTATTTTCGAGAAAAAAGTGAATAATTTTTATGGCCAAACGGCACCTAAGTAGTTTGTCTACACAGGCCATTGCACTGCACATATTTAAATAACACAACAAGATTAAGACACGGTGAAAGAATTAATAATGAGTGAAAGAATTAGTATTTTCCCAATTAACTAATCATAGTCTTTCAGAATGAAAAAGGATAATGATAAGAATAAAAATGTTGAAATTCACTGTTAAGAATAAGTTAAATTTGAACAAGAATTAACTTCTATAGTGTTAAAGTAACCTTTCAGTCATTCCGCCAACGCAGTGCATCGATGATTACTGTTAATCTAATTTTGTGTGAGTTATTTGTTTAAGATTTATTTTATTTTATTGAGGTTTCCTTGAGGTTTGGTTTAATTTCTTGAGATGTGAAATGAAAATGTTCAAATATCCTTGTTTCTGAGGTACAAGGATTAGTTATTTAATTGAATTAAAATCGAATTTTTCGGCATCACAGTTTTCAGTATTACGCTATTTAGTATGACATTCAATATGCATTTTTAAAAAGTTTGTTATTCAGTAAGGTATTTGATATTTATAAAAGATATTGAAATACCGAATATCGTACCGAAATATCTAAATATATGCTAATAAAATGTCTAAAATCTTAAGTTTGATTGATTAGAGAATATTAAAGACTTATAATATAATTATATATTCTATTAAAACTTATTTAATGCCATCTCGGAAATTGTCATTGCTTTCCTTAAATATTTCTGTTGAGTAAGGTGTTAAAATGATATAACTGAGTCATTTTTGAAGAATCGTAGTTATAATTCTCTACTATATAAAAGTCGAAATTGAATAAATTATGCTAATTAACTTACCATACAGCTCGAAATCTAACTTAAAAATATTCTACTCATATTGAATTAATTTGGTGCGATATAATACTTTTGAAAACTAAAATTATCGAACCAAAATTTTCAATATAATGTCGTACCATACCATGAATTAAGAACAAAGATTAATAAAAAATGAAGAACCTACAAAGTAAATTTGTAAAAGCACAATGGACTATGAATAAAGGAGGGTAGCGAAACAAATAATAGTGGTATCAATCCATTTTTTTCTACAATAGAAGATAAAATTATAAAAAAGAGCCGTAGATTTATAAGTGAAGGGAGGGAGAGAGTGTATAGATAAAATATAAGGTGTTAGCATAAAGAAAGAAAAGAACCAAATGGAGAATTGCAAAAGTGAAACGATGAGGAATTTGAAGAACTAAAGGGAAGAGAACAACTGGGGCCCACAAAAAACACTTGTCAAATATAGAGAACGCCCTCACACAACTATTGTTGGTTATGTCTCACCCATCATAAAACTTTTCCTTTGTCCAAGTGTTAATTTTATTTTCGAAGATTCACGACACTTTTAATTTGAGTGTTGTCATCTCAACACAGATAGTAATTAAATATACGGGCTCAATATGTACGTAATTGAACATTCCACGTAACACTGTTATGTTAAACTTCACCTAAATCTACTGAAGAATTACTACTATATATAAGCCACAAGTCAAGAGTTTTTGTCGTCCTCGGTGAGGGCAATTTAGTCTTTGCCGAAATATTAAGGACCATGGTTGAAGCATTACGTGTCTTTGTTGTCAATCATATTGATTTCTTTTTATTCTAACATTTTCAAACACAGTACAAATTGAAGGTTGGTTTGTCGCCACAAGACTAGAAGTTTGAGCATATTTGAAAGCAACCTGTCCTTAGTAGTCCTTACTCTGTCAATTACATTTATTATTCTCAGCTTTTAGAGAGAATTACCCAACCAAGTCATACAATCAACAGTAGACTGATCTTATCTTTTGTTTTTACAAAAAAATAGGTACCCTTAGGTTGCGTATGAAATTTTAGCTCTTGTAGTACTAAAAGGTCAGCTATGGTCTTCTCTTTTTAAAAGCTCCAGAACATCCCTCTTGTGTTTCTAATGCTCTGCCTTGACGCTTGCATTTTTTTCAATGGGTAAATATATCTTCTTTGTTAGATTTTTTCTAAATATAGAGAAAAAAGGAGAAAGATAAAAAATAAAATTAAAACTGCCATTCTTGTTCGCTAAGAACTCTTTTCAGAATTCCCTTGTTATATATGTCAATTACATTTATTATTCTCAGGAGAGAATTATATACAATCATTAATCAAAAAAATAGGTTTAGATATGGTATATTCTAACAATTATTATAGTTAAAAGTCTAAACATCCGTGAGAGATTGTTGACGCTTGCATAGGATATATTTCTTTTGTTATTAATCATATGTTTGGATATATTCTTGTATTATGTATTATAGAACGATTATTTATTCAATTTTTAATAAAGAATTAAATATATACAATCAATCATATGTTTGAGGTGTATGTGTGTCCTTATACTTATATAGTAGATGATTTAGTGTATGAGTTTTATATTATACACGATTTTTTCTAAATATAGATTAAACCTTAAACCATCGGTTCTCATAAGTATAAAGTTTATGTTCACAATATAAGATGGAAATTGGACAAAATTATATCGGTATGATTGTAGCACAAGATTAAATATAATTATCTTCATTATGGAACTCATTTTAATGATTCGAATTCTTGTGCTTGTACTTTTTGTGTGTATTGAACAGACCAAGTAGAAATAAGTGTTTTTGTACTGAATATTATTACGATAAATGTGATTTGTTCATTATTTTGATTTATTAAAAGGCACGACTCAATTGCGGGTCTATGTATTTCTGGTAAATTGGATAATAGCAAAATACATTTGTAAAATAATAATTAGTTGATAGAATTCATGTCTTAACTTTGAGATTGATAATACCCCTTCATGGATGCTTATAAGTTTCATGTGAAAACCCTGCAGGTGAATTTTGTATCCGTCACATGATATAAGTTAAGCGGAAATATAAAAGATTTAATTAGTCAATAAATTAAATTGTCAGTAATTTAATTTAATTGATTGGTATCTGTAATCTTAACATGGAGAGTTAAATAAGATTTAATGAAAGATTTTGAAATTAAATTGAGGAGTGCAATTAAAGGTTTTTAGTATAATAGTCTGTAATTTATTGTGGTAGGATTAATTCATTCATATTCCAAATTAATGCCACAATTGGAAGCCTCAATAATAAATCTGTGGTCCCTGCTATGCCTAATTATTCTTGGACTTGAAAAATAATATTCTTGGGAAAAGCAAGCCCACACGTTTTTGGACTAGGGTTTGCACCCTAAAACGTGGTTATATATAGTATGCTTTTCAGCCCTGAGAGGGATAATCTTTTCCTGAGCCGTAATGCTTCCCCACACAAGTATTTCACTGTTCAAAGGCTAGTTAGGTTACATATTGAGAAGACTGCAAACCATGGAACTGAAAGAAGATCGCCTGGATGCTTGAAGGTTCGACTTGCGATCGCGGTCACGCTTCAAGAGATAAGTACTGATTTTATGTTTGATTAAAATCTTGATTATGTGTTGTCTATATTACATGCAAGTTTAATTTTGGCTATTTGCTTCCGCTGTTTATGCTTGTATTCCATCAATATAAAATTTTCATCTCTTTGTTTATTTTTCTCCTTTGGTACTCACTACTTACATGTCTCTCTTTTTAATGTTTCTTTTTTGTTAACTCTCGCTATCTCTGTTTAAAGCGGCACACACTAATAGTCCTTTCCTCTGTCTAACTTTTATATTCTACAGTCACTAACTACTTTGTTTCCTTCTATTATAGATAAGAATAAAAAAATGCTGCAGGGTGATCCTTTATTCTCGTGCAGATGACACCTGACTTTGCTTAAATTTGTGCTATTGAAAAGCTGATCCATTCTCATATGAAAAGAGCTCGATGTTTTAGTGTTTATGAATGGGTACTCCTCTGGACACTCCTGTCTGGATTATACTTGTGAATTAGTATCTAATTCCAAGCTAAGCATGTGTAATTTGATAAGTCGTAGGGATTTGGAATTTTTGCTCCAACTTAAATTTTGTACTTGTGACGTGTTGTATGATTATATAAATTATAATGAGGACAATTGCTATCAAATAAAGTGATTTGGCATGGATCCATCATCTATAGATTAAATGTTTCCTCTTAAAATACGTGTTATTAAAAATGATAAAAGACGAGAAATGGGTGGTCCATTTGACTGTTGCGACAAGGTATACACCTATATTCCTTGCTCTCCATTTGTCAGTTTCTATACTTGCTAGATGTCCACTTTAATCTTACCTCTAAATGAAAATTAAGAGAAGTGAATTTTTCTGCCTATAAAAAACAAGCCATGTGAGTTGAAACTTGAAATGGAGCTGAAACTAAATTTGCTTTTTTTGTTGTGTTGATATAAGTATCAAGCAGGTGTCTTTAATATGGCTTATGCTGCATCATTTTAGGATTCACAAAAGAGAAATACAAGATTGAAAAACGAATTTGGAATTTGTCTATTGATCTTAATCGGGAGAAATAAGAGATTTAATTTGGCAAAAACTTAATAACGTGACAAATTATTCCTTTTTGATCAAAAGTATTATTCCCTCCGTCCCAATTTACGTGACCCGACTTTTTTTAATTAGTTAGTCTCAAAAGTAATGATATCATTCTACTTTTAGTACAATTTAACTTTGAACTTTTCATTTTACCCTTACTGAAATAGTTTTTAGCCACACAAATATCGATGTCTTGTTTTATTTCACAAGTTTTAAATAATTTCTTTATTCTTAAACTCCGTACCCAAAAATTGAAATGGGAGAGTACGTTTTTACCTTGAGTTAGACCCAGGCTTAGCACGGGCTTGCTGGGACTAGTATCTTATATATATGGTTATCCGAAAAGCAACCTTCGCGGTCAAAAGTGGGTATAGTGCATAAGTTATAGGCTCATTTGAACTCTTGTGATTTTAGCTCATACACTGTTATATATTCAAATAAATTAAGTATAAATAATATTATTTTAAATATAATAAAACGAACGAATTGTGATAGGGTTTCTTTGTGGGCGGGGGGGGGGGGGGGGGGGGGAGGGGGGCAGGGAGGAGGTGTTTCAAACTCAAACACACAATATTTATATTATGTGTTCTGTTCAAGGTGGTCTTTGTGGGTTGGGGGGGGGGGGGACCTTTAAATATTTGTAATATTCACGCTAAATTAATTAATGAATGATATATGTAATTTACAACCATAGTAAAATGACATGTAATATTCTCTTGTTATTTTAATTTAACAACTAAGCTTAAATTTCTTATATAATTAGCTTTGCGTAAACAACGCTATTGCCTAGCAAGGACCAGATTCATGAATTAAATTTTGCGGAGTGTGGAATGTTTGGGATCTTTACAGCACGTACACACTCACACGTTATTTGCAATAAGGGATCATAAAGTAGGAGGAGACCCATAAATTCTAACGTTAAAATTAGAGAGCCAAAAAACACTATATATTGCTTTCTATATCTGCCTAAGTCTTGTTGGACGTTGCATAAGCCATAAAGTCACCTGTTATTTATGTTGGTAAAGTAATAGGTATTCAGTAAAATAGTCTCGGTGTGTAAACTAACTCGGACACAATCATTATTAAAAAAAAAAAATACACGCACAAATTATTATTTTTCAAAATCATGCCGCACACAACCATTACTGGAAAAAAGGTACACAACATTTTTTTACTAATTTTTATCCATGTATACACGATTCTAGTCCTAAAAATAACTGCACTTTGACCCACTCTGCATGCCTAGTCTAATTCCTAAAACATATACTCCACATTACAACAAAATTGTGTAATTCCTTATAATATATAGTTCTTGAATTAAGACAAAAGCCAAGCTACCAAATCACTCTGCATGAGATCAATATTTTCTACCATTGGTGCTTCATCCATGGAACAAAAATTTGATATATTGTTATTCTCTTGCTCTGCTTCTCCAGTATTTGCCCACATTTCATTATTCCATTCAGCCAAATATTCCCAATCCCAACAATCTAGCGTACCATAACTATCCACATTTAATATTTCGTTATTATTGTTATTGTTATTGTTATTATTATTCTTGACTATTTCAAGATTTTCTCCTTCGTCGTTCCATAAACAACTAGAAATGAAATCTTGGTCCAGCTTTGCATCCTTGTCGTCCATTAGCACAATATCGTCATGCCACATCATCTGATTATCATTATGATCTAGCTCCAAGGCATTATTATCGGCACTTGCTATAGTATTTATGGTTTCTTTCTCTATATTTGGCGTTGAGAACATAATAGGAACTGTAGTTTCACTTGTGGAATTTGAATTGCTGACGTTTGTTGTTTTTCTTTTGCGCATTTGTTTGATAATTTGTTGATATTTTCCTTTTTTGGCTAATTCTACAACTGCTCGTGGTAGCTTTTCGTCACTTGGAATCCTTAAGCTTTCTACTTTTCTGCTCAAACGAGAATTCCAATAGTTTTTTATCTCATTGTCTGTTCTACCTGGTAGATGTTCTGCTATTAGTGACCACCTGCAAAGAAAATTAAACAATTTTACTACAATATAACCAAAAAGTATAAACTTCGGGTATTGATAAAGTAAAAGATGTTTATACAGTTAAATTGTTATTTAGAGGTAACTATAGTTAAATTTTTATGATAAGTATTAAGAGTAATATGGTAAAATTTGATAACTAATTATAGTTAAATTTTTATGATAAATATTAAGAGTAATTTGGTAAATATGATAATTACTATTATAAGTTAAACTACACTTTACTAGTGCAAAAAGTTATTTACACTATTAATATATAGTATAACTTAAATTCAAAAAATATCAAAGAATGTGTCTGACTTCTACATACTCACAGTTTAAAAGATCTTTTGTGCTCTTAGATCATTTAAAAACATAATCACAACGAACTGCTCATAATAAGTGGAACTATAAATTATACCGATAATGTAAAAGTTATTTACATAATTAGTATATGTAGACGATCCGTTTTGGTATGAAGAAAAATCTATTGTCCTGGAAAATAAGTGATTTTTTACTTACCGGAAAATGTCACTTATGAGACTTGTTTTTCCTATTTCCACCAACAAAGTCATTTTTTTTATTTTTAAAAAATATTTTTCAACAATTTTAACCAATTAAATATGAAAAATATTTAGAACTTCTTTTGAGTATTATTTTTCTCCATACCAAACACACTGAGAGAGTTGAATTCATGATGATATTCAGTGGTGCTCAATCTCAACTAACTAAACATGTTTGTCCTTTTTTCTACTATAGAGCTTTCTTTTTCGGTATTATTATTATTCAGCACCGCCATATATGTATATGCAGTTATGTACCTACCCTAAGTCCGTGCCAAGTCTTTTTCTCATTCATAGTCACTGCTACCTTTATTCTAAAAATTAAACCGCCACATATACGGTTAAAATTGTAGTGGAGTAATAAATTAAGCGTGTTATTAAGGGACAAAAATTATTCATCAGCTAGCTCCAAATGGAAGAGAACAAATTGACCCATAATATACATTCTTGTCTAAACATAATAATGGAAGGAAGAAAAACTACCATCATGAGATGAAAACAAACAAAAAAAGAGAAAAAATACAAGTACTATACTTTATTTTCTCAAATAAATTGTAATTTTTAGTGTAAGAATTTTACGATATTAATTAATGAACAGACAAACCTGTTACCCAAAGTTGCGCGCAACTTGATGATTATAGCCTCTTCTTGAGAAGTTATGTTGCCTCTCTTTAAATCAGTCTTCAAGTAATTAATCCATCTCAGTCTGCAACTCTTTCCACATCTTAGTAACCCTTCAAAGAACCCAAAAACAAATTAAAAAAAATTAACTATTTATTTTCACTTGTTAACGAACGGGCGAAGATATAATTTAATAAATAAAAGTGTTATTTCAGTTTCTAACGGTCTTTACTTTTAGACGAGATAATCATTCATTTTATCATGATATCACAACAGGCATGCAGAAGTCCTGAATGCGAGAGTCGTGCGCACACCTCATGAATTATCAAAAATAATTTTCACGGGCTTAGCTCGACACAAAGATGTGAAACCAATTAAGCTACCTTAAAAATACTCTTAGCATAGTATGATATTGCCTGCATTAGTCTAAACCTACAGGGTTTTCCTTTCTCACACTATTGAGAGTTCTCCTACACCTTATATATATGTAGCTTCTTTTTCTGTTTACCTAGCAATGCTGAGACTTTGTTTGCAAAATCAATAAAAGAATCCAGCAAGAGCGGGGAATGCATTATTGAAGATATAATTAAATAAATAAAAATGTATTCTCTCACTTAGCTCGCTAACACTTTTTAAAACATTTAGATGAGATAGTTATACATTGACAATATGTATTCTATAATATATATGTTACCAGCATTTTTGGGTAATGACCTCCAAGAGCCTTCACCATTGGCTTGAATATAGTTAGTGAGAATTTCATCTTCTTCTGCAGTCCATCTGCCTCTCTTGAGACCAACCTTCTCACAACAAGGTGTTCTTCCCATTTTCTATTTTCTAGAGTGTATATGAAATATGAACTACAGTTTTGGGATATTTCCAAATGACAAGTGGAGAAAGTGCAAATGAACCCCAAAATGAATGCCAATAAATAGATATACCAAACCCCACCACCTACCTCAACCTCTTGCCATTTTTATGGTGTTGCTAATTTGGACGTATGTTAATGCAACCTCCATTTATCTTGGATATACTTGTACGTGTTGAACGTTAGATAAGCCGACTATAGGTTATTTTTATTAATTTTTTGTTAGCGACGTCAAAAGTATATAACACCATTTTAAGGTTTAAGATATTAGAAGAGTAGTAACACATTAGTATTTAATTATAATATGTATTGTCTACCAACCCTTCATGTGAACTCTTTCTCTTGGACTACTCGTCCATATAAAATGAGACTACTAACTTAAAAATTAGGCAGATTAGGTTTTGGAGTGGTTTGTTTCACTTAATTACTAGATATGCTGGATTTTTTTTTATTTTTTATTTTATGACAAGGGAACCCGCAACCGCTATTCTTTGGGAAGACGCGGGAAAACCCACTCTTCGTGTACAATAGCACCAAACCACACAAATTTGAGATAACTCGCACTAGGCAAGCCATGTGCGATGAGCTCGACTAAGCAAATCTCTCTTTCGTAGGGAGTTTGAACTTACCCGAGACCTTCATTATGAAAGCGCCATCTTTCAGCCAACTAACTAACCCACCCTTGCAGGTAGATATACTTAGGACATGTTTATGCAGTAATTAATAATGAAGAAATTTTCATATAGTGATTAATAACGACAGAGTTGTTATACTTGAATTGCTTATCTTAAAAGGATAATTTTTTATCTTTAAATAATTTAATCATTACATTGCTAATATGCATCTTTTTATTTCATATTATATCTCCCATAAAATAATTATGCGGGGAACCAATCACTATGTTATCATTCAGAATTTTATGATGAGATTAATTGCTTTAATAGCATAATACAATACTTTAATAATTTCATAGTACAAAAAATAAAAAATAATTTTGCAGTGTTAGTGGATATATATTTTTGACTTATTTTAGCCTTTTACTTATTGGTATCTTTTATAGGTAGTTACATGACATAATATAACTTTGTCGTGAACGAAACGTGGCAAAGGTTGACTTAAAAGATTTTGCATGCATGTCACTCGTATAGTCATGATATGAAAAAGGTAAACTTCGTATTTTTATGGCTAGCATTTTGTATATATGGTGATTGATGATGCCACGTATCTTTGCCCTAAGACTAGTCGTGGCTCGACCAACGTCGAGTGCTCCATTTACGGGGCTCCATCTCCCACGTTGTATGTTCCTAGGACAACCATTCCTAAAACGTTATGTCATTCATTCAAAAGAACAAATCATTAATTTCATCACACATAACTCTCTCTCCTTTTTAATATCCGACATTTACTGATCAAATTAGTGTAGAATCACATTATATAAGATAGGGTGCAACTTAATTATTATTATTGGGCTGATCCGAATCCAGTACTTTCAGTACAATGTAAAAACTTACTAATTTACTAATAATGCAATAAATAGATATGAGCCTATAACTTCTAAAATATAACGAGTGCAATGTTAAAAATCTTAAAGGTTAAATCCATAAAGTTTAAATTTTGAATGCGCCTCTAGTATAAGACCCGTTAAGAGGAAAATGTTCTTTCTACATCTGAATAACGTCCGAACCATAGACCTTAGCACTGGTTAAAAGTGAATGAATTTTATTTATCCAGTAGTTAGTGACGGAGTTAATTAAGCGAGCTAAAAGGGTTCAATTAAAGGCCCATCGTCGAAAATTGTACTCCCTCCATTTTAATTTGTGTGTCTTAATTGACTTGACACAAAGGCTAAACAAATAAAAAGATTTTTGAATCTTGTGATCTTAAACTAAAGATGTGTCTAACGTATCAAAATGCCATTTGAATCTTGCAGTCTTAAATATGCATGTAGGATGTTGGGTGAAAAGAGTTACTACATTAAATATAGAAAGTGATATTCTTTTTTTAACAAACTAAAAGAAAAATAATTAAGACAAACAAATTAGAAAAATAATTAAGACAAAAAAATTGAAACAAATGGAAGTACTGCATATAAATAGGGAATAAACAAATATTTTTATTATATATGAACTGTTGAATAGCCTTAAAATAAGTAAATAATCTAGTGTAGTATTAAATAAGGTTAAAAAATTACCTTACATCATAATTAAGTTAATTGGATCACATCCTCTCTCTAAATCCTTTCTAAGAGATTTCTTCTTTTTAACTATACGATATCCGAAATTCACTAACACGACTAATCTAGAATTGTGATTTCATTGACCTCCCGCTAAGGGAAAGCTCTCATTCTACTCATTAGTTTCTGTTTTTAATGTTCAAACATAGATGTTTTTAGTTAAGATAAAAAATATTTCACCCGTCCCCAAGTAGTGGTGGAGTTAATTAATGAGGTTCAATAGAATCTTTTACCGAAAATTATATTGTACTATCAATAGAATAAAAAATACTTTTGTTTATAACAGTCTGTTGGATCTCCTTGAAATGAGAAAATACTCTAGTATAACAATCGAGTGGGTTCAAAAAATTTCCTAAATCACAAGTTCAATCATATGTTTAACACTTTAATCTTTCTTGAATCGCTTTATATGAATTTTTGAATTAATAAATGAATAGGAATATTCGATATTCAATAAGTTACCACAATTGTACTACTGCTTGATGTCTTTCTCAGAGCGATTAATGTTTACAACTAACTTATATGACCACATCTTGAATTTTATAGAATCCACTTTTGGTTTGCTCTTGTAATGTGGTCCTGTATTCCTATTTTTTGTTTGTATTCGCTACTTGCTAGATACTATAAAATACACAACTTTTATTTCCTTTTGTGTGTACTATTGCTACTTGCTATATAAAATAAAATTACAAAATTATTATATAATGGAAAATACTAATTCATGCCACTGAACTATCAATAATTTCTTTCTCCAGCTAATCATCATGTTTCTTATGAAAAGCAAAAATAGCAAGTATTCCATTTGAAGCCTCTGCTTTAATTTCGAAACCCAAATACTACTATTCATGATGTTGCTGTCATGCTCACTTTACTAACTAATGTGCAAGCGTAATATGCGTCAAAAAGTTAGGGTTAATTTAACCTATGGTCCCTATATAAATGTACTCTGTGTAAACATTAAAGTTACAAAATTATTATTTGTAATAATAAAAGTCACCAAACTAACTATTTATAACTAAAGTTTTGTAACAATAAAATCATTAAATTATGTTTTAATTGTCCAAAATTATATAAATCACCGCAACCTGTTATTAGTATGTCCATCTAAGTCGATATTTCTTGCATAACTCTAGTTCTTGCACCTATATTTCAATGGAAGATTCTCTTCCACAGTTGGACAGGAAGAGATAGCAGTCAAGTACTTCAAACTTCAAAGACTCACCAAAAGAAAGAATCTCTTTTCTTTTTTATCTGGAGAGTAATGATGCTGTTTGGCGAATTATAATTAAGGATTTGCATAGTACCATCTCCAGTCGGTCATCATAAATTCAGTACGTGGATGCTAAAGTGCCACTTAGATGAATACTAGATACATAGCACGGGCCCAACACTACAACTCACATATTTGAGCTTAGTGACAAAATAAGTTGAAGCATGATATCTCAGAGATAAGGCAGTAGATATGAAGCAGTAGATACGGATGGCAATAGAAACAGATGCAATAGATACATTTAATCCATTGATAGCTAATTATATTAGTTCCTGTATAAGGATGGGAAACATCCTTGACCGCTGCGTGTTTGCTTAAGTCAACAGATCTGGGTATAGAACTAAATTACTAAAAAAAGATTACAACTGATTTTAATTTGGAGATTCTTCTCCATGTTTTTTGTCACTTTCTCACGGAATCATACGTGCACATTACTGCTCATACAGCTCCCAACCAGCAAACAATTAGCCTTCCTTTATTGAGAATAGAAGTGTGGATGAATCGACATCAAATATAGGATTGACATTGTACACGATCTGCCTTCCCTTGACTTCCCGGACCAACCAACCCGGACCAGCCTTCGCAAGTCTCTTCATTTTAGGTGCAGAGCATGCAGTAAATTGAGCAACGAATCTTAGAAAATTTACACATTTTCAACGTATTCGTATATTAAGAACAAAGATCCTTCAGCACAATATCCTATCAAACGTACCGAAAATATTTCAACATATGAAATATTAACTCTTATTCTCCATAAATCTCAAGTACAGCAGAACTAAATCACCATTCTTGACTTTCATAAGGAAAAGTATCACGTTAGCTAGCTAAATGGCTCAGACCACTGAACGGATTGACATATTGAGTAATGCAAAATCTGGAAAGGAAGTTTATCATTGAAAAATGGAATGTTCACCAAAAATTTTAAAATTGCACTACAAATAAGTTAAAAGATTGCCGATGTCTGTAAGTTTAACCATCCATAATGGATATTTCTTACCATAGACTCAGAGCAGGTGCTAAAAGAGGTTGTAATCAAGGAAAAACAGCTAGCAATTAGCCATCGACTGAAAATTCTTGCTTTACCCATGGAAATTCACATTTTTTATGAAGACCACCAAGAAGATAAAAACAGTAAGCTCATACTGACACGTGACAACATGAAATAGAGTAAAATTGAATATGATATCGTTCTGAGAAAACCTCATGAAGTACCCTTCCACAGCGGAAATACCAAACTTTTAAACAAAACAGTAATAATATTTTATTTTTTTTTACCTGAAGGCCGAAACATCTTATGTAGATAGTAAAGCACGCCCTACAAAAACCATGTGAAAATAAAGCGCAAAAGTCGGGAATTTCTTAAGTTAATAAAACTATTAACCCAAGGAAAAAGTTGAAATTATAATTTCTACAAATAAGTGGTTGCAAAAATTCAATGAAGGCTGGAGAAACTATTGATTTCCAGTAAGTTCAAAATTGAACAAATAAATTATGTTGCATTAACTTGTGTGATTACAGGCTTAGCATTACAAATTCATACCTGATAAATACATATTCATCTTCACAGTTTTCCTACATAGCTATATTAGTAGTCAATAATTTTATTTAGAAATTTATGAAATGTAAGTGATTTCTAGTGCGAGTTGCCTTTTAATAGTAGAACTATAGTTTCATATGCATGCCAAAACAATTCTAACACAATAGGTAGCCTAATTAGGCTCTTCATCACATCAAATTCTTAGAAATTTACAACATGTATATTTTTTTGATGACTGTGGTGTCCGTGCGCGTACCTCGACTAATTCCACGGGATACCTGCCACCTCCTACTACCATCAAGTACCTGGTAACTCTGTCCTAAGGCTAGAATAGATGGGAAGAAATTACCTAGTGTTTTTATCTCTGCTAGAAATTGAACCCGAGACCTCATAAGCATCTATATTACGCTAAGAGCAAGATACAATGAGAAATCGAAAAGAACTAATGAGGCTTTACACATCCATCTAAAATAACTTCTTCTTCGTATTTTCTCCTCCATCTCCATTTCCTTTGGCTTGCACTTTCTTGTTTTTCCTTTGCTTCTTGTAGTAGAATACATCACCCGTACATGTCGGACATATACATACTAATACTCAATTCTGTTTGTTATTAGGTCGCCTTGTCTTGTAGGTTGATGTTTGCATATACTGCTCAATCAGTGACATCTGGACCACCTTCTTTTCCTTGACAAAAGAGTTGATGGTGCTGCTGCAACATAGAAAATGAACTATATCAAATGGATAGTGCACGATGACGCATCCCAAGTGCAGATGCGGAGGAAAACTGGAAGTAGCATAGTAAAACTTGCTAAGTACGATATAACTTATGAGATCTTTCTCTATCAGCATAAATCAATATCAAAAGGGTATTGTATTCTAAAAACAACATATCTACCCTCTACTCTGCCAATCAAAGATGTCGAGAAGAGTAACCTGCGCCTAATATATAGTAATAATATAAATGTGGATTGTCAATACTAACTACGACTCCTATACAAAAGATAACTTATCCATTAAAATTAATCAAAGAACCATGGACTTTCTTCTACTTGCTTTTTCATTTTTTCTTAAACACTGTCTATCCAATAAGGAAAGCAGTGCTAACAAACTACAAAGCAAACAAAAAAAAAATGTAATTTTTCCAAATTTCCAAACCAAAACACATAAAAGTCAAAAGGCAATTTTGACTTAATAAATAAGACAATCAATATCTCAGGGAAAAAAGCAAATAAACCCAGAAACTCTAAGGAAACCCCCCCAGAAATTTACGATTAGAACAAATATTACCTCCAATATCGATAGCTAAATGTGAAATTTAATCACCAGATTGATCCACCAGCTCGGAAGTGTAAAAAAACTGTAATTTTCAACGATTGAATAAATAGCATTCTCATTCATCAAAAAGGGTTGCTACTTTCATCACAACTTCTCACGTGTTTTTTAATTGCTTGGTAAATTTGAAAGCCCTGCCATTGAAGTGAAAAATCGTAAGACAACTGATTGAATTCTAGAATAGAGAACAATATGTATAGCATAGGCGTAGTTACAAGTTTACCCCTAGGTAACCTTTAATATTACAGCTTTGCCCCTGTTCGTCCTTATTCGTACACCAACTCCCGTTTCTAATATAGTAGAGAAGAGAAGTAGAGATACACTGAGAACATGTGATGAATTATCATAAAAGTAATCAAAGTAATAAAAATACTAATAATCAAAGTCATTAATGGAAATAATACAATTGAATTTTCTTACATTTAGTTGTACATATAAGGACCTATTTGGACTTGATTTCAAATCATAATTTAAAATCAAATTGATTTGAAGTTGAAATTTAGTTTGAATATGCAATTTGAATTTCTTAAGTTGTATTATTCTCATAAACATGGAAATTTCGTAGTTTGTAAATAAACATTAAAACTTCTCCAACTCTTATACAATCTTATCAAATGAATAAACCATAATTTATAAACAATTAAGGTGTCGGAGTATGCTAAGGTGTCGCATTGATAAATCACATTTTTTTTTGTCAAGAGCCCTACATCGGTGGTTTAATGGATGAGTGATCTCATGCTATGGAGAATCCTCCCCCTCATGAGTTAACTTTTGCTGTTAAATTAGGCCCAAAATATATTTCTTTACATGGTATCAGAGTTCTTATATCCCTATGTTAAAAAAGGAAAACGGCTAAGTATCCCTTTACTATTAGAAATGATTAAAATATACACTTCGTTATACTTTTGATTCAAATATACCCCTCCCGTTATACTGTCGGTCAAATATACCCCCTCCCTCGTTATATTTTGATATTGATTTACCCTTATTTTTAACGGAATGACACGTGGCAGCTCAGAAATAAAAAGACGCGCCTACTAACCACCATATTTGATCCTCTATTTTTGTACCCACCCGTGTCTATCCCTGAAAAATGGACTGCATTTTTCTCAATTAGGGGTGAAGAAGAAGACCCCCAAGTGATTTTTCTCTAAAAAACAATTCTGCCTGTACACAGATGGGACAATTTGCTTTTTGGATTGGGCAAAAGATGGAAACATGAAAAGGAACTCAGTGATGCTAGCCAAGAAGCTCTTGGTGTTCATCAAGCGAATTGAGAAGGATGAGTGGGCAATGAAATTGAGTCAGGTACTGGGTAAAAAATTGAGGCGGGTCTTTTTATTCTGAGCTAACACGTGTCATTCCGTTTAAAATAAGGGTAAATCAGTACTAAAATATAAGAAGAGGATATATTTGAACTAAAAGTATAAGAAGGGGATATATTCGAACCGAAAGTATAACGAGCGTTATATTTAAACCATTTCTAATAGTTAAGGAAAAATCAATGCCAAGTATAAGGGAGGGTATATTTAGATCGAAAATATAACGGGAGGAGTATATTGGACCGAACGAATAACGAGGGGTATATTTCAGGGGGAATTTAATTAGGTGTAAAAAAGTCACGTGAAACTCGATATATTATATGTATAATTCTAAAAATATATCTAGTATTACCTTTTGGAACCTATGATACAAAAGTCTTAGTGCTGCACTTGGTTGAAATTAAATTACCTAGAGGTCTAAGGATCAATCCCACTTAATGCATTTTTTCCTCCTTTTCTAATAGTGCACCCATCTTTTAAAAATCCTAGATTCGTCACTGGTATAGTCATACCATTTCTAGTAGCATAGGGGGTATATTTGGCCCTTTTCCGTATTCAAAATTGCCCCACACTACAGATGTAGCCACGGGCATTGCCGGGGGGGGGGGGGGGTGTGTGAAGAGTCTCACATGATGGTTTAAGGGATAAGCGGTCTCATTATATGATCTTTGACAATCCTCCCATCTTGAACTAGCTTTTGAGATTGAGTTAAGCCCAAGATCCATTTCTTTACATTTTCATTTTTTTTTAATTATAAATAAATGTTTGCTATTATATGTTATCACAAAATTTCAAGCATATATAATTTGACAAAGATTCAATGGTTCAATAAATCAATAATAGTAGTAACTAACTATTCTCTAATATAATACTCCCATATGATACAAACAATCTCTCATCGAGCACGAGTTTTTTTTGTAAAATTTAAAATGATGAGTCTCTTTTTGCTAAATATAAACGTACAGATCAAGTTTTACCAAAATAAAAAGAAATTGAAATCACAACTTGGAATTTAAAATTCTATTTTTTGGAGAATTTGGAATTTCAAATCATAATTTAAACTTAAAATTTGAGTTTTGTTCACATTTCATAAAATAACGTACCTACTAATAATGCGAAACAAGGATGTTCACTATGCTAGGCTTAGAATTCATAAATGCAACTCCGATAAGACCAGGAAGCATCCGTCCTTACGGATTTATGGAGTAGCCCAAATAGCAATTCGCAGAACCTTATTGAATGGTTGCCTCACCAAGCCCAAACATAGTACAAATGAGACTAAAGTGCACATTACCTAATTTGGGAGAACTATTTAAGTTATATAGGATATTTACAATGCATATATTACCATTCTACCATGAACTTCAACTATATGTGGTGAATTCAGTATTTCTTGCATGGAGTTAGGGGTGTACAAAGGAAACCGACAAATTACACTAGATCAATAACCCGAGTTAAATCGAGGAAAAAATCTGATTAGTGTTTGGTATTGAAAAATTAACCCGACTATAAGTGGTTTGGTTTGATTTTAACTAAAAAAATCAAACAGAACCAAACCAACCCGACATTACGTGTATACAACTTTTAAAAATATTTTATACATAAAAATATTTATCTGTAATATAATTTATAGAGATATTTCTTAAAGTTTTTCATAGTTTTTTACTTTTAACATAATATTGCAAGCTTGATTTAGAATTTTGAATGGTCCAATAAATTTTATAGCCAATAAATGTTAGTAACTCAAAAAAACTCAAATCAAAATAAATCAATACTAACGCTAACAAAAGATATTCAATTTTGAATGACAATAAGGTTGGATATTTATTTCTTTACTTTGCAGTGGTGTAGATAGTGAAAATACATAACTTAATTTTATTTCTTACTCTGTCATATAATTAATACTTATTAGTCTTACTTATTTTACCATGACTTAATATTTTTTTATTATGACCATTTTCATTATGCTTATTAATTAGCAATATTTATTTTATGTTATTTCATATCTTTTTTTTTTTTGTTGAATATTTAACTACGATGTCGTCACTCATCTCACATTTTGCGTTGTTTTCTTAAGAAACACTTCAATTATATAGTTGTATCTTACTAGGACTAAAGAAATACTTGAAGTAAAAAATATATGTTTTGAATGAAGAATTTTCCGTAAAAACCCGAGAAAATAAAAAAATCCGAGGTTAAAAATCCCGGCTTTTGTTGGTTTAGTTTGGTTTATAGGTTTAAAAACCCGACACAATTGATTTGGTTTGATATTTGAAAAATTCGAACCAACTCGATCCATGTACACCCCTACCTGGAGATTGGAGTTATGCACATATGACTAAAGTTCAGCCATATGAAACTTCAAATATCCCGCACAATTTTGTTAAAAATTAAGTACAACTTAAATAGCAATGTCCAAATAAGATACTATTAAAACTTCTACTAGAATTGAATATTGAAGAAATAAAATATAGTTTCACTCAAATCTTCTTGACGAATAAATTAATGGATAGTTTGGTGAAAAGTACTTAAATCAAAAATTAAAAACAATACTCCGACCAAAATTAGACAAGAAACTACGTGGCAGTTTTCTACTGACTCAAACATGTAGGAATCGTTTCTTATTGGTTACTTAGCATTTCAGATTTCGAAAGTAAAGCTGTTTATTTTGATCGTGAATTCAGACATGAATATTTAAGCATTTTGAAAGAAAATTTATATATTTGAAAGAGATAATGGTAAAAAACACACCTCAAGTATCACTTTTTGTTGAGTTTCATACCTAAACTACCAGGTGTGAGACTTTCATACCTAAACTATCACTAATTAGTTTACAAAACACACCTCAACTATCAGTTGTTCACTTTTATTACCTAAACTGTCACCAACTAGTTTACAAAAGTTGTTCACGTTTAATAAGGCGTGTTTTGTAAATTATTTTGATCGTGAATTCACACTTAATATTTAAAAACTAAAAAAAAGATGATATTTAATTCTATTTGAAAACTACATGAAAAAAAATATAGGTCACAATAATTAACAATTCAAATATTTAATATACGAAAAAAATAGGTTTATAGAAAATAAAAATTAAATCTCAAATTCGAAAGATGCCACATAAATTAGGACGAGAAATTAGTAATTTTTACCATGTTAGTTAATCTCTTCATTCCATAATAAATGACTTTTTAGATTTATACACAACCCTTAAAAAAGTGCTCACTTCTAGAAAAGTAAGAGTATTTTTATTAACTTATCCTTAATTAAATATCTAAAAAAAGAAAAGCTTAATAATTTTTTATTATATAAACAAGGGTCACTTTGAAAGAATAAGATCAATTTCTTCTTAAAATTCTAAAAGCATCATTTATTTTGAAATAAAATAAAAAGCCTTTCGGTCAAAAAAATTAGACATGAGACTACGTGGCTGTTTCCTATTGGGTCAAATACGTTGTAATCGTCTCTTATTGGTTACTTAGCATTAAAACCACGCAGCTTAAAGTCAGTCATCAATTTTCAGTTCAGCAAAATTCACAGAGACGACAGTTAATCTCGTTAAATCTCTCATAACCAAAAATTCCAAATTCTAAATTCCAAATTATTATTCTTATATACAAAAGAACATTCTAGAATTGTTCGTTGAATAGAACAATAGATCTGTTATACGAACCCTAGAATTTCAAAAGGGAATCAAATCGATTCCCATTTTTTTTTTTTTTTTTTTTTTGTGAATATGGCAAATGGAAGATCGAAATTGCTCTTTTTATTGTGCATTTTATCGTGTTCCTTTATAATTGCCATTGCATCGTAAGTTTTTTTTTTATTTTTTTTTGTTTTTTTATTTATCTGTTCTATTTGTTTGTTTATGTTTATGTTTTGGTGTCCCGAAATGAAAATATTTACGCCACGTAGCTCATACTTAGAGTTTGTTACCCGATTTAGCTCATATTTGTGTATAAACACTTTTTTATACACTGTTATAATGTTTATACAAGGTTGATATATTGTGTATGATGCTTTCCCCCTAGGTGTAATGTTGTATAATATTGTATATTGGGTTAAATGGCGTAATATTTTATGTTGGGCTGGATATTTTTGAAAATTTCCCATTTTAATTTCTCTGTGTATTTGTTGTTTATGTTTTGGTTTTCCGAAATTGGAAAATTACGCTCTATGTCAAGTTTTGAAAATATTTACGCTACGTAGCCCATACTTTGAGTTTGTTAACCTAGATTTTCATATTAGTGTATAAACACCTTTTTTTATACACTATTATTTTTTTGATGTATTATGTTTTTTTCCTCCAGGTGCAATATTGCAAATGGAAGATCGAATATTTTATGTTTATTGTATATTTTTGAAAATTTCCCATTTTAATTTCTCTGTGTATTTGTTGTTTATGTTTTGGTGTTCCGAAATTGGAAAATTATGTATGTCTATTTTTGAAATTATTTATTCCACGGAGCCCATACTTTGAGTTTATTACCCGATTTAGCTCATATTTGTGTAGAAACACCTTTTATACACTATTATACGCTTTATACAAGGTTGATACATTAATCTATAATGCTTTCCACCTGGGTGTAATTTTGTATAATATTGTATGTTGGGAAAAGTGGCGTGATATTTTATGTTGGGCTGTATATTTTTGAAAATTTCCCATTTTAATTTCTCTGTGTATTTGATGTTTATGTTTTGGTGTTCAGAAATGGAAAAATTACTCTCTATGTCAATTTTTGAAAATATTTACGCTACGTAGCCCATACTTTGAGTTTGTTACCCGATTTAGCTCATATTAGTGTATAAACAGCTTTTTATACACTGTCAAGGTTGATATATTATGTATAATGCTTTCCCTCCAGGTATAATATTGTATATTGGGCTACGTGGCATAATATTTTATGTTGGTCTGTATATTTTTGAAAATTTCCCATTTTACTTTCTCTGTGTATTTGTTGTTTATGTTTTGGTGTTCCGAAATGGGAAAATTATGCTCTATGTCAATTTTTGAAAATATTTACGCTACGTAGCCCATACTTTGAGTTTGTTACCCGATTCAGCTCATATTAGTGTATAAACACCTTTTATACACTATTATACAGTTTATACAAGGTTGATATATTATGTATAATGCTTTCCCTCTAGGTGTAATATTGTATATTGGGCTACGTGGCGTAATATTTTATGTTGGGCTGTATATTTTTGAAAATTTCCCATTTTAATTTCTCTGTGCATTTGTTGTTTATGTCTCGGTGTTCCGAAATGGGAAAATTACTCTCTATGTCAATTTTTGAAAATATTTATAGCCCATACTTTGAGTTTGCTACCCGATTTAGCTCGTATTAGTGTATAAACACCTTTTTATACACTGTTATACAGTTTATACAAGGTTGATATATTGTGTATAATGCTTTCCCCAGGTATAATATTGTAAGCTACGTGGCGTAATTATTTATGTTGGGCTGTATATTTTTGAAAATTTCCCATTTTAATTTCTCTGTGTATCATTTGTTTTTGTTTGGTGTATGAAATGTGCTTTTCAGCATTCTTATGGAGTGTGCTCAATGCTTCACAGGAAGAGTTACTATGACATTTTGCAAATTCCGAAAGGTGCTTCGGACGAACAGATCAAACGTGCTTATAGGAAGCTTGCGTTGAAGTATCATCCTGATAAAAACCAGGGAAATGAGGATGCCAATAAGAAATTTGCAGAAATTAGTAATGGTATTTCTCTTTTTAGTAAGCTGTTATTTAGAAAAATTATTGATTAGTTCAATGCCACTTGTGGGAATACACTGGGTATGTTGTTGTTGTTGTTATCGAGTAGTTCAATGATATTGGCTCATATAGTTAATCTCAACTAGTTCGGGGTTGATGCATAGTTGTTGGTGCAAGTTTTTGTGATTTTGAACCTTTATTCTGATGTTCTTAAAATCATGTAAATTAAATAGGTCCCTTGTATCGCGAAGTGGATTTACAGGATTCATATAGGGATTAATGAGCTCATATAGCCGAACTTAACTAGTTTGGGATGGACGTGTAGTTGTTGTTGTTCCGCAAGTTTTTGTTAGAATCATTTAAATCAAATGGGTCCGTTGTTGTTGCGCAAGTTTTTGTTAGAATCATTTAAATCAGATGGGTCCATATATAGTGAATTGGATGTAGATGATTGATATAGGGATTGATGGACTCATAGAGCGACCTCACCTAGTTTTGGATTGATGTGTAGTTGTTATTGTTGCAATTTTTTTGTGATATCGAACGCTTTATTGGATGAAAATTTTAAAATCATTTAAATCAAATGGGTCCGTAGATAGTGAAATGGATGTCCAGGATTCATATAGGGATTGATGGGCTCATATAGCTTTCCTCAACTAGTTTGGGATTGATTCATAGTTCTTGTTGTTACTTATGTGGCTTGGCTAGTTTTACATAGTATAGCGACTTGTTGTCTTGGGTGGTTTTGAAAGATAAATTTTCTGTAGTACTCATCTCCTTGGGGGTATTTTCAGCTTATGAAGTGTTGTCGGATGGTGAAAAGAGGAATATATACGACCGTTATGGAGAAGAAGGTCTTAAACAACACGCTGCTAGTGGCGGAGGCAGAGGTGGAGGAATGAATATGCAAGACATATTTAGCCAGTAAGTTTCCAGGTCTTCCTCAACTTCATTTGGTGCTTATGTCTTTTTTCCTACCTTCTGATCATTGAATGTGAGCATTTTAGTGCAATATACCTAGTGCTCATTAACTCTGGGTATAGAGGATTCATATAGACTCCAACTATTTTGGGCTTGAGGTGAAGTTGATTGATATTGGTTAAGCAACTTGTCTACTTTTACAACTTATGAGCAATAAGCTATAATCTCTCAGTATTTTGCATGAAGCTACAAGATATATGTAGACATGAGGTGAAACTTTTACCTCATTCTTCAGCTTTAATTGACTAACATTTAGCTGATTGTGGTAAAGCTATCTCAAAAGGATATTGTCCATTGAATTACTCACTCATTATAAGTGTAACCTTAAGTTTATGTATGTGGAACGTGTATTCAGTTTTTCTTCTTTTAAATAGTATATTTTCGGTTTTACTTTATAGTTTATTCATCCACACAATGAAAGGTTGGGGGTTTCCATATCTGGTACCTTATTCCATACCCTGAGACTGAAGGCATCTATATGAGCTTATTCCCCAACATTCAGCCATCCCACAAAACCTCTGTATGAGTTACCCCAGTCACTTGTAAGTTCATGTGAAAACTGTATCGAAAGCCAATACAATTTTATTCTGATGGATATTAAAGAATGAAGTCTGAATTAATTTACGGTCAAGCTATATTATCTAGATATGGATAGCAATCTTGGAGTTGTTAATGTGGAACATCCTCTTCTTCCACCCCCCCCCCCCCCCCTTCTTTTGGTGCGGGTGGATTTGGTGAAGAAGGAGCCCTAGATATATTTAGCATATCCAACAAGTAAGAAATGCAAAGGGAGTCTGGTATAAGCAAGCAGATGAATGTTATGGGGTGTAATAAGATCTGATTTGGGAAGAGTTTGAGGTAAAATGGCTTGTAGTAGTAGATGTGGTGGTTTAGGCACTGCCAAGGCTTACTTGCTGAACAGTATAATTCTCGATCTTAAAATGAGTTGCGTAACGATAGAGTGGCTTAAAGAAGTCACCACGAACTGTAAAAGACAGTAAACCAGATCTGAAATGTATTAAGATAGTGAAGGGAGAAGAATTTGCTGGGATTTCACATTAGCATTCCTTTGGAATAATTCTCACAGTCCGAGCTAGTTCAAGCTTATAAGGGATAGGGAGCATTATCACTTTATGGATTTTACTAAAAATATTAAGTGTGCATTGATATTTGCTAGGAATTTTGCTTTACAATCTGATAATTTCCTTTCATGATTTCATTTTGAGAACTAAAAGTAAACTGAATTAGAGTTTGCTCATTATCATTGACATGGAATTGCAATCTTTCTTGCTAACAAAGCAATAATTTGCAAGGTTTTTCGGCGGGGGCTCAATGGAAGAAGAAGAAGAGAAAATTGTCAAAGGAGATGATGTGATTGTTGATTTGGATGCAGCATTGGAAGATTTATACATGGGGGGTTCCTTAAAGGTAATACCATTATTTGTTTTGTATATTAATACTGAAGCCTTCTCATCAAGTTAGCATACATGCATTTTTTTGCTGCGACCGTTATCACTAATCTATAACGTACTTGAATTAGTAAAATATACCATTTATGGTTTCCTGTTATAAGAATTCATTATAAGCCTCAGGCACATGTTTTTGGAGGTCTCCAGCATATCCCTAATGCTGAGGAATACAACATTACCAATTTAAAAAAAAAAAAAAAAGCCTTAGGCACATACCCACACAACTTATTATAAAAAGAATCTGAACTTTTTCATCCCTCCTAATTGTTTCTACTATCTAGTAACAATTAATAATCAACTCGAAATTGAAAAAGCCAGTTATTTCTACCATATCTAATCGAGATACGTCTTGCATACAAGTTGTTACTTAGTCCCCAGAAGGTGTGAAAATACAAGCCCTTTTGGGGACAACCTTTATATATTTAGAATTGTGATTTGGCAGAAACTGTTAGAATTCTGGTGTTAGAGAGCATATTTTTTGGGGCATCACGAAATGGGCCCTGCTAGCTACATCTGTTGATTAATCTACTAAATTCTAACTTAAGGGAGCTTTTCAACGACCAAATTATATATGTCTTTTTGGCCAGCTATCTTTTCTGGTGATATTGGCCCTTAGCATTTTGCTTCCTATGTTTTGATGATTAAAACAGGTTTGGAGAGAGAAAAACATTTTAAAGCCAGCCCCTGGTAAGAGGCGTTGCAACTGCCGCAATGAGGTGTATCACCGCCAAATCGGTCCAGGAATGTTCCAGCAGATGACAGAGCAGGTGTGGTTTATTGATGTTTGATGCAACAGATATACAGCATTGTCCTTTTATTCAATCAACTGACCTTGTTCGGAGAAAATTAGACTCAGTCTTGTGTGGTATTTCATGTTCTTTTGAAAATATAGCATCTGAATTTTCTTGAACTCTGTACTTGTGCTCTGTAGGTCTGTGACCAATGCCCCAATGTGAAATTCGGAAGGGAGGGCTATCACATTACTGTAGATATTGAGAAAGGAATGCAAGATGGACAAGTAAGCTTTTATCTAAGTTCTTCACTTACATTTAATTTGGTTTGGTGATGCTTTATTTGTTACCAAAGGTTTCATTCTGATGCACTTTTTAACTTAAGCTTGTGTGACACAATTTGGCACAGTTTCAGGACCTTCATTAGTGTATACAGAGCAATTTGCTTTCAGTGTTCTTCTGGCCATCTTGACTTTTATGTTACTCTCTAAGCACTTAAGCCTTGTAGTTCTGCAACTACAGTCAAACCTATCTATAACAGCGTCTTTTGTTCAGATGTATTCTGGCTGCATTAGCGAAATGCTGTTTATAGAGAACATATATTATAACATGACATGAAAGACCAGTTCCACTGAAAACATCGCTGTTATAGCTAAATGTTGTTATAGGGGGTGGTTGTTATAGAGAGGTTTGACTAGAAAATATTAGCCAATGCTAGATTTTTATTTGAGATGCTCCTTGCAGTCGTCTTAATGTACTGATGTTGATACATTTGGAACTTCATTTATGCAACTTCTATAGACTAATGAATTTGATGTTGATCTGAAGTGCAGCTCAAGGTCATCCTAAAATGGCAGTACATCATAGACCTTTTTTTACAACGGCTTCATAAATATAGCAGAAATTTAGTAAACATCAAGTAAAAGTTGGTCATTTATCCATTTCTTTCTTGTGTGCATAACTGTGTGCCACAAAACGTAAAAAGGACTTGTTCCTTTTATTGTTTTCTTCTTGGACCTACTCTGATCTGTTTGTTTAAGAAAATCTATTTTCATTGTTTCAGCTATGTTTTTGCTTAATTGACCTGTATATACTCTTTTAGTGTAAATCTCTGACTTATTTAGCTACCAAAGGCCTTTCCAGCTGTTAGGGTTCACGGTTTTGCTGTCATAAACGCTTGTTGGTGTAAGTGTTCTTTCATTGTAAAGAGGTTTCAGAATTTTAGATGTTATTGTGTCTTAATTTTCAGAAGTCTTGAGGGGTGTAGGGTAGCTCTAATTTTTGTAAATGTTTTTTTTTGTTGTCATGTCATACTACAAGAAGACAAAACATCACTAAACTACTCTTGACCGTTGATTGTCTTCCTCCTTTTAATGAGTCTTTTGAAATGGTAAGAAATTTCTTTTGACAGGAAGTAGTATTTTATGAAGATGGTGAGCCTAAGATAGATGGTGAACCTGGAGACCTGAAGGTTTGACTTTTATTCCATACTACACAAAATGGACTTCATTATTATGTATGATTTGCTTGTGACTTATATTCTGTCTTTATTATATCTTGGGACAGTTCCGCATTCGCACAGCTCCTCATGACCACTTCAAGAGGGAAGGAAATGACCTACACACTACTGTTACTATTACTCTGGTAGTAACTTCTATTCATTTACCAGAATGCCTGACTGTCATCAATATAAATACCATGTTAGCTTCTGAATGGTTTCTTTGAGTTTCAATGGGTTAAGACAACCGTATATTGACCAAATTATATTTGGGTTGGAACAACCCTCATAGAGTTGGTCCTTATTTTCAGAGAATTGGGCTGATGTTGAGACTATATTGAGACTTTTCTAGCTCCTGAAGAGATTGGAGCATTTATCGTGATCGATCTTGTGAGGAAAAGAGCATTAGTAAATTGCTTGAATGATGAGTGCTCGACTAATTTTAATGTGTTGTAGCCTTATCTTCAATTTCTTGGCAATCTTTCAATCTCCATTGAAGATAGAAACTAAGTTAATTGTGTCGTAGTGGAACAAAATCTGGCAATGCCACTTATCACTAACATCACTTATTTAATTGATTATGATATTTGATTCACCTTTTACTTGATCTTGACACTTCCTTTTTCTTCCATGCAGGTGCAAGCACTGGTTGGTTTCGACAAGACCATTAAGCATCTCGATGAGCATTTGGTTGATATTAGCACAAAGGTAAGTTTTACTAAGCAGTTCTAACCGGCTACGATTTCATATAGATGTACCTTAATAATTTTGATAATGCTTGTATACCTCAGGGTATCACTAAGCCAAAGGAAGTGAGAAAGTTCAAAGGAGAAGGGATGCCGCTGCATTTCAGTAACAAGAAGGGCAATTTACATGTTAAATTTGAGGTTCTTTTCCCCACTTCATTAACAGAGGACCAGAAGAAACGGATCAAGGAAATTCTTGTTTAGGATATATTACAGTCTGCGAGCTCGTTTTTGCGCTGCAACGAACTTAGAAGAATCGCGGGTTGACCTTATGTCCCCTTACACCGTTTGTTTTTTCACAAATGTTGCATTAACGTGTCGGAACTTACTGTAATCTTCCAGGCATCCTCACCCTCAAATTTTCGGAACCTTTTATCCCCCAGTATTTTTTCCCCAAGTCATTTGAGATGTAGTTTTACAGGCCAGCTAACAAGGATATGATTGACAATATTGGCAGTGAATCTGCTGCATTGAGTACTTGATATTGTATTGGACCATTACTGTAGAGTAAATTAAAGTATGTACACATTTTTAGCACAACTTTCTTCAATTAATTTACATTTACTATGTAGTTGGTAGTATGTTAGCTGCTGTATGATTTCGAACTCTTCTCCTCAGTGTGCTATGGACGAAATTGCACAAAAGGCAGTGGTTTAAGAATACGAGAAAATTCTAATGAGCTCCAGATATTTAATAAATACAGGCATTTGAAGGTCCAATGTGTAAATTGTTGTGGATTAAATTATGATTTTTATTTTGAAATAACAACACATCCGTTAGACCATTGGCATAAGGAGAAGCAACTCAAAGCAGTATAAAAAGTCATGCCAAAAGATATGAATTTTCTGAATGACGGCTTATTATTTGATATTGAGTAGTTCAAATAAAATTGAACTGTTGATCGATTCGAGTACTTGGGATCCTATAGATGAAGGGTGTTGTAATCAACAATGCTTCGGGGAGTTCAAAATAAGCATAGATGTAGAGGAGAAGAAACCAATAGCACTTTTCGTAGTGGAGGCGGCGAAATAGGAGCAATCCAATTGAATTTAAAATAAAGGAAAAAAGTGTAGGTTCAAGTAAGCCTAGCAACCGGTCCGGTTTTACCGGTTCAAACCGGTAACCGGATCGGTTAAACCGGAACTGGTGGAATCGGTTTATCGGTTACGGTCAACCGTTTATTTTTTACCGGTCCGGGTTTGTATTTTAGGGATCGGCTAACAGGTTAAACCGGTCAAATTGGAACCGGACCTGTTAAACCGGTCAAAAACGATTTTTTTTTTTAAGTAGCCGCTGCCATTGTGGGCTGGACCGTTGGCCAACGGTCCATTTGCAAAAATGACCGTTGGCAACGGCTCCAAACTCCCCTTTTGGCCCCCCAACCCCCCAAACTTTTTTTTTAACACTTTAACCCATCCCCCACACCTATATAAACCCCTCTCCATTCCATTTTAATCCATACCAATTCACTCTTCTCTTTCTCTCAATTATAGTTACTTTGCAACAATTAGCCACTTTAAATTTCTCTCAATTAAATATTATAAAGTTTTATTCTAGTTTCAATTATTAATTTTTAAAAAAATTGTTGGTGAAATTGGTGATTTTGCAACAATCCGAAGTGGATTCAAAGCTTTGGTGGATTTGCAATTCTAGTCGCCTTCACTTTGTTGGAAATTAGTCCGGTAATTTGGTACCTTCGTTTCAACACTATCTTTATTTTCCGCTATTTAATTTATGCAATTTAATTCTAGCAATTTAATTTGTTGCAATTTATTTTCTTGTGATTTATTTGAGTGTGATTTAAATTAATTCTATTTAATAATGGCGAAGAGATTTAGACGTGGTGCCGGTAGTAGTGGTATTGTTAGTGGTGGGTTTAATGAGGAAACATTTGTGAACGAAACACCTAATTTAGGTATTGATGTTGGTGGAAATAATTCACTTTTAGATCATGAGGCAATGCAACAACATTATACCGACACTTTTAATGAAATTGATGATGATGAAACACAAGCCCCCGAAAATCCAATAGGAGATACAGGTCCTGCACAATCACATACACAAGACAAACCGCCAAGAACTCGTAAGCCAACCGCTAAAATTTGAAAATTTATGACTAAAAATAAGGAAAGACAAACAGCTAAATGTAATTTATGTAAACAAGAATTTGCTTTTAGGCAACGAACTAGTAAGGATGGTGGAACGGGTACACTAACGGGTCATATGAAAGCTAAACATAAGGATGTTTGGGAGAGCAAACGGGTTCAAATGTGGGGGGTATTCAAATGACGATAGACTCACGAACTGGTAATTTTTTTTGCTATGACAAGAAAAAAGAGCGTGTAGAAACAGCTAAAACGGTTGCTTTTGATGCTCTACCATTTTCCTTTCCTTCGGATTTGGGGTTTGTTACTTATATTCAACGTTGTTATAATCCGTTATTTGAGGGTATTCCTAGAAGTACTTGTAGAGCGGATGTTATAGATTTGTATAAAAATTATAGATTTTATTTGCGCCATGTATTTAATTCTTTAAATTGTAGTGTTTCTCTTCTAGCCGATTTGGGTCTTAGTCTTAACAAGTTAGATTTTTTTGCTATTACATGTCATTAGGTTGATGATAATTAGGTGATGCAAAAAAGAATTTTAGCTTTTTTATATGATGAAGGGAAATGTCATCACGATGGAAATTTTTTAGCGGATTCAATATCTACTGTTATGAGATTTTTTAACATTTATAGAAAAACACTTTGTATTGCTTTAGACATTGCTTCTAATAATACAAAGGCAATTGGTCTTTTAAAAAGGGAATTAAACCCTCCGCTAAAAAATATTTTTCATGTGAGATATAGTTGTCACGTTTTAAACTTGATTGTTAAAGATTGTCTTTAGTGTTTTGAATATTCTATTCAAAAAGTTAGAAATGCGGTTGCGTTTCTTTTTTGTAATGCTAATAGGGAAAAACTGAGAGATTTTAAGAATTCTTATGTGGAAAATGGCCTTAGAAGTTGACACTAGGTGGAACTACACTTATATTATGTTACAACAAATATGTGATTATAGGATTCCCATACAACAAGTTCACAACCATTTTAATACAGATAGTGATGATTGGTTAAATATTACCGATTGGGAAGATGTTAAGAAATGTGTTGAACTTTAACAAAATTTTTATAATGCAACTCTTGCTTTTTCTAGACAATTCTATCCCACGGTAACCGAAATTTTAGCCTACTTAGCGGAAATAGCTAGAGTTTTACAAGAGTATAAAAATATATCCTGTTATCAAGCGGCTATTTTTAATATGGCAACAAAATTTAAGAAGTATTTTTTTTCCATCTTAACTTTATTTATATTGGGTTCTCTTTTAAATCCTTGTTTAAAAATGTCTTATACTAGAGCATTGGTTAATCAAATTTATACCTTTTTAGAAATTGAAGAGGATGTTGAACCATCTTTAACTGATGCCGAGTTTAGAAATTTTTTTTAGTCATTATTCTAATTTGGAAGAAAATGCTACACCTGTTGCTCTACGCCCTACTACTTCTCAAAGTAACAAAAAGGGCTTGTTTGGTTTGTTGCATTTAAAAGTTTTACATTTACATTCACATCGAACTCCTTATCATAATGCAAACTTTAATGAATATCACTTTTATTTGATGCAAACAAATGTGAATATCAACCAACTAGATGATTTGGACGTCTTAGCATGGTGAAAGAAATACAAGACGAGTCATCCAATACTTTCAAGAATGTCTCGAGATATCCTTACGGTTCAAATATCAACCGTGACTTCGGAGAGTGCATTTAACCAAGGAAGACAATAAATTGGAGACCATAGACACTCATTATCCGGATTTAGCTTGCAAGTACTAGTGTGCATTCGCGATTGGATTAGATCGGAGCGACGCAACCAAAACTTAGAAGCGGTGGAAGGCCAAGAGGAAGAGATTGAAGATTTGATAGCAAGTGGAGTGGACCAAATGGAAGACTTTGAAGATATCTCCATGACCCGAATATGATATGGCGGATATTAGCCAAATGATTGACACTTTTTGATTTTATTATTCTACAATTTCTTTGCAACTCATGTATTATTTGCAAGTTAAAAAAAACTACAACTTGCAAATGAATGTTATCCATGAATGAATAAAATATATGACTCATTGAGCTTTCTTCTATTTACTTATGTTCATATTTTTACTTATATTAAGTTAGGAATAACCTAAAATATACTAAGAATATACTTATAATATACATCTACTTAAATTAAAAACTAGAAAGTTATATACTTGAAAAATAACTAAAATATACTAAGAATATACTTATAATATAAATATACTTAATTTATAAAATTGGAATTTATAAACTTAGAAAAAACTTAAGTCTTAAGTTATAAATAACTTAAGTTATAATACATATAACTTAAACATATATATATAACTTGCCGAAATATATATATAAGTATACATATAACTTAAACATATATATAAAAGTTATATAACCTAAGTATATTGATATATATAAGTACATTCTTAGTATATTTTAGGTATATGTAGTATAACTTGAGTATATAACTTAATATATATATATACGTATATGCTGTTAGTTAGTAAATATATAAACTTTACTTATAAACTTAGATAACATATATAAATATACCTATAATATACTAATAAATATTATAATATATATACTATACCAAAAAAAAGGGTTTTCTAATGTTGTGGATCGATCCGGTTTCGATTTCCATGTTTGGAACCTGTAACGGAACCGGTGGCCGGTTCCGATTTTTAGACAGAAACCGGCCGATTTTATAATCGGTTACCGGTCCGGTTCCGATTTAACCGGATAACAGGCTTAGGTTCAAGAAAGATAGAATGACTTTGGGAACTTGTGATTTTAAACTTTTCATGAAATATTTGCATATAAAAGCATGTAATTGGTTGTTGTTCCCTTGTCATAAAAAAGAAAAAAAGAAAAAAAAAGAGACGACTCGGTACAATTGCATAAGTACTTTTTTATATTATCAGTCCTAAATTTAAATCAGTATATTAAAATTATAGCTTAGAGCAGTTAGGATCAGATACTTTTTATTATCTCCTTGATTTATTATTATCAGATAGAATAGTCATTACACATTAAAATAAGTTTTTTCTAGCATTGTACCAGCCTAATACATTTATCACTTTTGCCAGTCATCGTACTAAAACTATTGCTAACATTATATGGCTATATCGGGTAGGTCTAATTAATTACGTAAGAAATTAAATATGACAGCTCAATATGATAACAACATCGATTAAAATGTAACAATAGTTCTTCAAAATATATTTATTTCACAAAAATAAAGGTCTGTTTAACTATGTACTCCATCCTTCCATTTGTACAAATAGTTTTCCATAAGCAAATTTTATTTTTTGTGTACTGAGAAAAACAAAAATTGTGTATAACACATAAAATTCTTTGAACGTCGAGGTTTAAACATGGTACATATCGGAGTGTCACTTAGAGTAAAATGTAATTTTGGAATTAAGAATTTATTTTTATTAAATATATAAAACAAAGGCCTATTTAAGTATTTTTGAACTTTTAACTGTGCATTTCCAAAAATAATTTTCGACAAATAATGCTTTTACTTGTTTTGTACTCATATTAAATAATGCCAATTGTTTTTACTTGTTTTGTACTGATGTTACTGAGATTTGACTGTCAGTAAGTCAAAATATAACTTTATAACAATTGTACTTAGTGGACAATTCAGCTATTTTTCTGGGATCATTTCTCCAAGTAAATAGACAAATGTCTGCCTCAATCTACCTCCAGTATCTCCCAAAACACAAACATAGGGACAACATGGTAAGCTCATAATCAAGCCTACATTCCAAAACCAGAGTGGTAGTTGAAATATTAGAAATTCACAAAAGCAAGACTAAGAGCATGTTTGGATTGGCTTATAAGTTGATGAAATCAGCTTATAAGTTATTTTTAACTTATTTGAATATTTGATAAAAATATAAAACAACTTAAATTAAGTTAAAAAGTACTTAAAATAAGCAAAAACTAAAAAGTTGCTCAACTCCATTTTTTTTTAGCTTAAAAACTATTTTGGTTTGATCAATAACTTTACTCTTTTATCATTTATATTTTCTATTAATTTCAATACTGCCCTTACTTCTAAAAACCCTTTAAGCACTTTTATCCAAATACGTAACTACTTATTTATAAAATAACTTTCAGCACTTTAAAAGTACTTTAAGCACTTAATGCTTAAAAGTCACTTTTTTTCAGCTAATCCAAACGGACTCTAAGGGTAGTTTGGTTCGCCTACTAAGTTATCCCGATATTATAGTTCTGGCCTCCTGGGACTAATTTATCACACATGAGAGGTTGGATAAAATAATACCAACATTGATGGGATAAGATGGGTTATCCTAGACTAACTTTGGGATAAACTTTATACCTTGTTTGGTTGAAGGTATAAATTTATGGGGATAAATTTATACCTTTAATCAAATAAGGTATAAAATTTATCCCAAAGTTCATCCGGGGATATCCCACCTTATCCGGCGTACCAAACGACCCCTAAAAGCATTAAATATGATTATAATGCCATAATATAAAAAATTTAGAAAATTACAACCAAATACTATTCAACCATCTAATTTACAAAACATGTATACAATGTAAAGATATTGTATAGTTTATACTAAATATACATATTTATATATATACCTATACAGGCAAAGTGTATAAATTATGTATACTTTGATCATATTTGATAAATTAGATTTTTGTAAGTTTTCCAACAATTTATGCGACTTGAAATTGACTCAAAAAGTCAAATTATAACTTTTTAACAACTGGAGACAATTCAGCTAATATTTTGGGATCATTTTTCCGTAGAAGTAGACAAAAATGTCTCCCTCATTCACTTTTTGTTTTGGAAAAACACTAAACATTACTTGCACCCATAAATTCTAAAAACTATCGAGACTATTCAATCATACAAAACATATATATTTGCTATTTGCTAATTTCAAATTATGCATAACATTATATTTTAATAACAAATGCTAATAACACACTTACTAGTTACTACAATTCAAATATAATACAAAGATCCATCCATTCAAAAAAATAAAACAATGTTAGTAACCACCTTAACTCATTCACTTTATAAAAGAGACTGCTTTAACTATGAAAATATGGTAGACACAGCTTTAATGTAGGAATACTGTAGATAGAATTAGTTGGGTAAAATATAGATGGATATTTTTATAAAATCTAAAAGTTTAGGATAGTTTTTAAAAAATTTGAAAATGGCAAGACATAGATCTTGGCCTAAAAATAGATTTGAGCCAGAATTTAAAATTTAAAAATTTATTTTCAAAATCTGTTAATTTTTTTCCAAATCTTCACAATATGTTCTTAAAATCTATGACCAAACGGGAGCTGTGTACTCCTTTCTCAAATCACAAGCTCAGTGGCAATATCGTAAATAACCGCATTAATCAAGCCTACTTTTCAAAACTAGAGTGGTTGTTGATACCAAAAATCCCAAAAACTTTTTCAGACAAAACAATCCCAATTTTCCACACCCTGGAATCTCTCTCTCTCTCTCTCTCTCTTGTGTCCATTTGAAAACTGAAATTTTTCATTTCAAATTCACAAAAACAAATCATTTTGTTAACAAATTAGATATCAACATTTTTTTTTTAATACATTTCAAGAAAAAGAAAGTCATATTTCTATATTTAAAAATAATTTAATTTTGTAAAATGAAATATTTAAAGCTTGATCTGAACTATTTATCCTCAGTGGCAATATCGTAAATACCCACAATAATCAAGCCTACTTTCCCAAAACTAGAGTGGTTGTTGATCCCAAAAATCCCAAAAACTTTTTCAGACAAAACAATCCCAATTTTCCACACCCTCGAATCTCTCTCTCTCTTTTGTGTCCATTTGAAAACTGAAATTTTTCATTTCAAATTCACAAAAACAAATCATTTTGTTAACAATTTAGATATCAAATTTATGTGACACACTTTTCTTTTTAATGCAAGAAAAAGAAAGTCATATTTCTATATTTAAAAATAATTTAATTTTGTAAAATGAAAATCTGAACTATTTATCCTCAGTGGCAATATCGTAAATACCCACAATAATCAAGCCTACTTTCCCAAAACTAGAGTGGTTGTTGATCCCAAAAATCCCAAAAACTTTTCAGACAAAACAATCCCTATTTTCCACACCCTGGAATTTCTCTCTCTCTCTCTCTCTCTCTTTCCAATTAGAAAACTGAATTTTGCTTTTCAAATTCACAAACTGAATTTTGTTCATTGAGTTAAGTTTACGATGTCTTTGAGGCCGAATTCTCGAACGGAGGCTCGACGGAGCAGATACAAAGTAGCAGTAGATGCAGAAGAAGGACGGAGAAGAAGAGAAGATAACATGGTTGAGATCCGTAAGAATAAACGAGAAGAAAGTCTTCTCAAAAAACGCCGTGAAGGTCTTCTTCAACCTCAGCAATTTTCTCCTCCTGTTTCTCAACTCGATAAGAAGGTACATCAATTTCACTTTTGCTTATTGAATTTGATTCAATTCTCAGCTCTATAAGAAGGAATTTAGTTTTGTTGCTTCCTTCAGTTGATACTTACAGATATTGTGATCGGATTTGGTTGTTTTAATCTGAAATTGCATGTCCGATCGATGTACTTGTAATTTTCGTTAGTTACTTGCTTCATTACTATCAATTTCGTTGCTACAAGTATTTTGATCGGATTCGATTGTTTTATTTGTCATTTGCATGTGCGATTAATGTTTCGGTACTTGTATTTGATGTATAAAACAGGTTATATAAATATTTTTTCGTTTAATTCACTTATGTTTATTGAATTTGATTCAATTATCAGCTTTATAACAAGGAATTTAGTTTTGTTGCTTCCTTCAGTTGCTACTTACAGATATTGTGATCGGATTTTGTTGTTCCGATCGATGTTTATTAATGAATGCTTGTAATTTTCGTTAGTTACTTGCTTCATTAAGTTGCTACAAGTATCGTGATCGGATTCGATTGTTTTATTTGTAATTTGCATGTGTGATTAATGTTTCGGTACTTGTATTTGATGTATAAAACAGGTTATGTAAGTATTTTTTCGTTTAATTCAGTTATGTTTATTGAATTTGATTCAATTATCAGCTTTATAACAAGGTATTTAGTTTCGTTGCTTCCTTCAGTTGCTAGTTATAAATATTGTGATAGGATTTGGTTGTGTTTATCTGAAATTGCATGTCCGATCGATGTTTATAATTGACTATTGTAATTTTCGTTAGTTACTTGCTTCATTAAGTTGCTACAAGTATCGTGATCGGATTCGATTGTTTTATTTGTAATTTGCATGTGCGATTAATGTTTCGGTACTTGTATTTGATGTATAAAACAGGTTATATAAGTATTTTTTTCGTTTAATTCACTTATGTTTATTGAATTTGATTCAATTATCAGCTTTATAACAAGGTATTTAGTTTCGTTGCTTCCTTCAGTTGCTAGTTATAAATATTGTGATAGGATTTGGTTGTGTTTATCTGAAATTGCATGTCCGATCGAGGTTTATAGTTGAGTACTTGTAATTTTCGTTAGTTACTTGCTTCATTACTATCAATTTCGTTGCTAAAAGTATTATGATCTGATTCGATTGTTTTATTTGAAATTTGCATGTGCGATTAATGTTTCGGTACTTGTATTTGATGTATAAAACAGGTTATATTAGTATTTTTCGATTAATTCACTTATTCTCAGCTCTATAACAAGGTATTTAGTTTCATTGCTTCCTTCAGTTGCTAGTTACAAATATTGTGATCGGATTTGGTTGTTTTATATGAAATTGCATGTCCGATCGATGTTTATAATTGACTACTTGTAATTTTCGTTAGTTACTTTGCTTCATTACTATCAATTTCGGTATTAATGTTTTGGTACTTGTATTTGATGTATAAAACAGGTTATATAAGTATTTTTTCGTTTAATTCAGTTATATTATCAGCTCTATAACAAGGTATTTAGTGTCGTTGCTTCCTTCAGTTGCTACTTACAGATATTGTGATCGGATTTGGTTGTTTTATCTGAAATTGCATTTCCGATCGATGTTTATAATTGACTACTTGTAATTTTCTTTAGTTAATTGCTTCATTAAGTTGTTAGGTTTTTTTATCCTTATGAGATTCAATTTTTTTTTTTTAATTGCTAGTGTGGTAAATGTTTATTAGGTGTTCATCCTTTTGAGCATAATATTACTTGCTTTATTAAGTACTTAGTGGCACTGCTGCTGTTTCTCAGCTCGATAAGAAGGTATCAATTTTGTTGCTAGTTACAAATATTGTGATCGGATTCGGTTCATTTATTTGAAATTACAAGTGTGATTAATGTTTACTCGGCGTTCATCATTTTGAGCATAATTACTTGCTGCCTTCAGTTATACCTTATTGGATTCAATCGTTTATTTGAATTTCAAGTGCAATCAATACTGACTGCTCCCACCTCTTCGAGTTTACTTAGCAGCTTGTATTTTTTGTTAACTACTCTCAGCCGTAGGATAACCGTGTAAGGAGATGCTTGGTAAAGAAGCATCTCATTCTCATAATTAGGTATGATAGCTAAGGAGCATAAATATACAGTCTGCTTTGTTTTTCTCCCTTGTCCGCAAAGCAGAAATGACACTATCACTGTTTGGGGAGTCAAACAGTTGTTTTAAAATTACTATTTAAGAAAATAAAGAAATCTATGTTTGAATTTACGAAAAATTAGATTCGTTGACGCCTGTACTTCTAATACAACCATCCTTATTGGGATGGACAGACTAACTTGGCGCCAAAAACAGTGTCATGCTGCTCTATCAACAAATTTATCTGATTTGATTTTATTTGTTTATAACCTTTCAGCTGGAGACTCTTCCTGAAATGATTTCTGGGGTTTGGTCCGATGACAGCAGTATGCAACTTGAATATACAACACAGTTCCGGAAACTGCTTTCAATTGGTCAGTTTTGCTTTGGCTTTTTTTTTTTTTTTTGTGTGTTCTAAATGTATTTCTATTTGATCACCTTGACAATGAATGCTTTTCCTCTTTGTATCTCTGTTGGTTAATTGGTATTGCCTTCACTTCTGGTTGTGTTGGCAGAACGTAATCCTCCTATAGAGGAAGTGATACAGTCTGGGGTAGTTCCTCGGTTTGTTGAATTTCTTGCTAGAGATGACTATCCTCAACTGCAGGTTTGTGCTATTTCTATTGCTTTTTTGTCGTTTATCTTCATTTCTAGTGTTTACATTTTCTTTTGGCGTCCTATGATCTAGTTTGAGGCAGCATGGGCTCTTACAAACATTGCATCTGGTACGTCAGAAAACACTAAAGTTGTGATTGATTATGGTTCTGTCCCAATTTTCGTCAGACTTCTAAGTTCACCAAGTGATGATGTCCGTGAACAGGTAAAAACTTTTAATAAATGTCATGATATATTTCAATGAATCACAAATTTACCAATTTATTTCTTTGAAGTGCTTTTATGTTAACTTTGTGTACTTCTATAGGCAGTTTGGGCTTTGGGAAATATTGCTGGTGACTCGCCCAAGTATCGTGACCTTGTGCTTGGCCATGGAGCCTTAGTGCCATTGCTGGCACAATTTAATGAGCATGCGAAGCTATCTATGTTGAGAAATGCTACCTGGACATTGTCAAACTTCTGTAGGGGCAAGCCTCAGCCGCAGTTTGAGCAGGTTAGACTCAAAAAAGAAAAGTATGTTTTAATCCTTTGAGACTTTTATATTAATTTGAAGATTGTGCCTTTTGAAATTCATCGATCAGACAAAAGCAGCACTCCCTACTCTTGCTCGACTTATCCACTCAAATGATGAAGAAGTCCTGACAGATGCATGCTGGGCTCTTTCATATCTCTCTGATGGAACTAATGACAAAATCCAGGCTGTTATTGAAGCTGGAGTGTGTCCCCGCCTTGTTGAGCTGCTACTGTGAGTCGTACATCTTACTTTTGGAGTTTGTTTCAGGCTTTCGTTATGTCAAAATCATAACTTCCGATGCTCTGCTTAGATGGTTTCTTACTGCCTTCATCTTCTTTTTGCAAGTAGTCATGCTTCACCATCTGTTCTCATTCCTGCCTTGCGCACTGTTGGTAATATTGTCACAGGAGATGATATCCAAACTCAGGTACTTATCATCCTCCCTTGGGCAATATATATAAGATTCTCTCCTTTAGCCAATTCTTCATGTTTGAACTTTTGTCATTTTTTCCTCTTCTAGTTCTTAAATGAGTCTTTTTGAAAACATGAATTCGCAATATCTAATCCATCAGTACGTCAGATGTTTTTTGTTTGGGTAAATTATTGCAGATCCGACAAAAAATGTAATTCAATCTAGCTTTAGTCAATGATAATTCAACTTTTGTAATAATTCTGATAGTCAACTATTTTATAATATCAAAGAAAAGACGATGTTGAGATTGGGCTAGTCAATTAGTTCTCATGCATTTTCTGCCATGTTTAGGAGAGGTTGCTAACTGAAGTCTTTGCTAATTCATTCATGTACTTCAATTTTCATATTTGCCTACTCGGGTGGGTGGTTTATGGTGTGTGACTGTTATGATTATTTCTAGAATAAACTTTCCATTGCTCAACTGCCCGCAGGGATAGCGTTGCACCACATCATTCTGTTTTGAAACTTTGTGCTCTCTCAGGAACTCTATTTGTTCAGTCAAGTCATTTATTTGAACCGAGTGCGTAGGAGAAGGAATAGGGTAGAGAGGAGATTTTCTAAATTTTTGGTCCCTAAAACAAAAGAGGAGTGAAATTCAAGTTAACTTCTTTTGTAATCCTTTTATTCTCCTACCAAGGCGGGGAAGCTCTAAAAGGGTATATTGTAAGGCAGAGGTATGCTCTCTGTCAGTGAGGAGTTATTTGCAACCTTCCATTTTTGCTACCTTTTCAAACGTGGTGGAAATGAAATGGACAAAAAAATCCACATTTTTGGTTATTAAAGCAAAGTATGTCTTACCTAATTTAACAGTTTGATTCTTTCTCTGGGGGACATCGATGAACCCACTTTGTTTAGGTTATCATTGACCATCATGCTCTTCCCTGCCTTCTTAACTTGTTGACGCAAAATTACAAAAAAAGCATTAAAAAGGAAGCTTGCTGGACAATCTCGAACATTACAGCTGGTAATCGAAATCAAATTCAGGTATGTTGTGTGGTAATTGGCATTTATGTGCTTATTTTATCAATTGGCAGACAAAGAAGTGAGAGAAAGAGAACCTTTTTAATGTGATTCAGTAGTGTATAATGATTGGGTTAAATGGAAATAGGCTGTGATCGAGGCTAGTATTATTGCCCCTCTTGTCCATCTGCTACAAAATGCTGAATTTGAGATAAAGAAAGAGGCTGCTTGGGCAATTTCAAATGCTACATCCGGTGGAAATAATGATCAAATCAAGTATAGTTCCTTTTAGCAAATTCAATTTCATCCGGTTAACCTTACATCTAGTTTGAAAACTCATATGTAAATTGATTTCTAGGTTCTTGGTGAGCCAAGGTTGTATAAAACCATTGTGCGATCTTCTGGTCTGCCCTGACCCAAGAATAGTCACGGTCTGCTTGGAAGGGCTTGAGAATATTCTGAAGATTGGGGAAACTGAAAAGGATCTAGGTAACACAGAAGGCGTGAATGTTTATGCCCAGTTGATCGACGAGGCTGAAGGTCTAGAGAAGATTGAAAACCTCCAGAGCCATGACAACACCGAAATCTATGAGAAGGCAGTGAAGATCCTCGAAACTTATTGGTTAGAAGAGGAAGATGAACAGCTTCCATCAGCTGAAGCTCAACATTCTGGATTCAACTTTGGAGGGGGCGATCCACCTCTTCCATCAGGAGGATTCAACTTCAGTTGATGGGGTATGTTATTGTTCCCTTTTCTATGATCATTTCTTCTCTGTTGACAATTGTTGCCCCTTAAGAGTTTCGTTCTTTCTAGCATCTGTTTTATGGTGTAAATTATTTATTAGGATGAAATGGACTCCAATAGAGCAAAATGGATTAGAGGATTCGTATAGCCAACCTGGCAACCTGCTAATTTGGGTATCATGGTGTAAAGATAGTAGCCTTGCCTTTGATTGAGGAAATAGGTGGTTTATTGCATTTCAAACTTGCTGTAGTTTCTGAATCTGTATCGTTGCTACGATTCTTTCCAGGTTTTGGCTAGAAGGTCAGTCAGTGGTTTTTAAACTGGAGACAGTGTCTTCAATCCAGGAGAACTTATTCCCGAAGGGATGTTATCAAATTTGTTTGTTTCTAGCTGGCGTGGAGAAACGGATGGAACGCGAGTAAGGACTGTTTGAACAATATGTAGAGTTTTTATTTTGTTTTGTTGTATTGGGGTGTGGGGGGTGCGGATTTTACATATATTTTTCTTCTGTTTCTTGAGTGAGTTTATGTTGTATAAGTTACCTTCCCCCCCAGATATATTGGTGGTGATGGATAAAGTATAATTTATTTATATATATACATGTTAATGTACAAGTCATACCTGGGCTTCCCATGACATTATAAATATTTCCTCAATTGAGTCATTCTGGAGATGCGGGGGCAGTGTATTGTTTTGTAATAAAAGGCGACATATATGAATTTGGTTTATTAGCAGCAACGTATACTTGTTTCCATCTTTCTGTCCCATTATTTGGCATTACCAAGGTAGTTGTTTGCTGTGGCTTAAGAGGTAGTAATTGACACAGTGTGTTTACTTCTTGGCCTGATCCCAAAATTACCTAGTTGATTGAATTTTCCCTACACTTGATACTGGTTTTCGTCAATGTGCTGGAATGAAATTTTAGGATCTAGTTTAGGTGTTTGTTTTGTTCGTGGTCAAAAGGGATTGATTTGCTAGGTATCTTTGTATCCTGTTTTGAAATTGGTAGGAGAGGCATATGAGAGAAATGAAAAATGATGGGTTTCAGTCGTTGAAGCTATTTCATATGAATTAAACGTTGTTGGTGCTATGTTTATTTGTTCACTTTAGGTTGTGTTTTTTTTTTTTCGGGGGTTTGGGGGGGTTTGGGGGTGGGGGCAGGGAGATATGTGCAAAAGGATGGCTTTAGGGTGCTTGGTCTTCTTGCCCCTTAGGTTGATTTACACAAATATTCACTTCTGTGGCCTTATAATTAGAAGTTGGTCAATTTGAATTAAAGTTCAGAATTTAGAACCACTTTTCAGATAAAGCATCAAATGTCTTAAATTCTGATTTTTTTGTCGACCCTGCAGGAGAATATTCATGAGAAAAGGATCTCATACTTACAATTTGCATTAATGAAAATATCCTTATGAATCTTTTTTGTATAATCTTTTACTTATCTCATAGCAAAAAAGATAATGTAACTAAACTAGTAACATTTATAACGGACTACAAAATCTAATCTGCCGAATTTTCAGGCTGGAAAATCGCTATTCGTCTATTCCTCGAAACAGCAGCACTGTATTTGCATCGGGAATAGCATAAAAATGTGAAATATAAGGCATATGCCACGTGAAACAGGGCTTAAACAAATCAAAAACGAATCTCCACTCTCAAAAAGGTGGATGAAGGAAAAAAAAAAAAAAAAAAAAAAAAAAGGCCAACAAATCATATCACTGCCAAAGTTTCCAGGTTCTACTCATCAGTCACCAAATATTCCCTAAGTGGCCCTCCAGCCGACGCCTAAACCTGATTTCCAATCCAGTAATGATTTGCACATATGAACCTTTTGGCTTCACAATAAAAAAGAAATAACAATTTGCTAACTCTACATTTGCAACTATATGAATATTGGTAAAAAATTTACATACTGAAATCCTAAAAATACTTGCAATGAGATTACTTGAAAAACAATTGCTGGTAGGTTTTTTCTATAATAAGCAATGAATAGTAATGTCAAAATGGGAAAAAAAAAGAGCTAAAAGAGGTACTCGACACTTGTTCACTTATTCATTTTTGATACTTGAACTAGAGCTAGTGCCTATTAAACACCTATACTACTCAAGAAGTTTACTTACTTCCTCCGTCTAAATTTTTGTGATATAATTTGACTGTGCATGAAGTTTAAAAATTAATATCTTGGGGAAATAATTGTGCACAAATGCAACATGTACAGAGCCTGTTTAGATTAACTTATTTTAGATGCTTTTAAGCCAAAATAGCTCTTAAACACTTTTGTAGTGTTTGGATAAAATAAAAAAAGTGCTTTTAAGCACTTATTTGTAAACCAAAATAACAAAAATAAGCAAAAAATCATAAGCTAGAATTCTTAACTTATGAGCCAAAAGCCAAAAGTCCATCCAAACGGGTTCATTGAAGGTTACTCCATCCTTTAACTTCATGGTAAAACTGGGTGAATACATGTATACAACAAGGAAAATTTTAACCTTTATCAACCAGTGATGTAAATCTAAAGAATGTGGCTCAGCAATACTCATAATTCTCACAGCCACTTTATTCTACTGCACCAAAAGTTGAAAACAAAGTAGTAAAAGTTACAGATTTTTCATCAATCAAGATCCATTCTTTATGGAAATAATTGGCACCCCAATACTAATATATTATTGCTCCACTACTTCTTGCTCCTCTGCTCTATCTCTTAGCTCTTTCTTTCTTGATATCTGCACATTGTATAAAGCTGAAATATAAACTTTAATTATACAACAGTTAATTCTAATATTGGATCCTTGCTTTAGGTCAAAGGTAGAAGAAAATTGTAACGGTAGAAGAAAATTGTAACAGCAAATATGAGACAAGTAACAAAAGGGTGATTTTTTAGCTGCATGGATTTGGAGTTAGGTGGTGGTGGGCTATGAAAATAAAAAGGAAAATATGGTACAATTGGATTTGGAGGTGGTGGAGTTGGGTAAGCATAAGGGTTATTGGTCGGTGGCGGATAGTTTCCGCCACCGCCCCCACCACCACTGTTGCCACCGCCATTATATGGTGGTGGCACATAAGCTGGTGGTGGGGGTGGACAAATATAACCAGATGAAGAGGGTGGGGTAGGGGGTGGGGGTGGGGGTGGATAATTTTGAGGAGGGGGTGGTGGAGGTGAAGTTGGCTGACAAGGGTTGTCACAAGAAGAACACATTGTGCAAGAAGTTTGGTCTTTGGTCATAGCTGTGATTGTTGACATGGCTTGAGAATAATGGGGGTTGAATGAAATCAAGAATAGGAGAGTGAAAATATAGAAAATGAATTGAGAAGGTGAGGGTGAGGGAGTCCCCATTTTTTTAAAGAAAGTTATGAACTTTGGAGGGTTTTTGCTCAAATTTGGAGAAGATAAGAAAGAAAGGAAGAAAGAGTTTGGGAATGTACAAAGAAAGTAGGAGGAGAAGAGTAGCTTATGGCACTATAAAATGGAGTTGGTGAAGGAGTGAGCAGAAACAAAACTACAATTTATATGTAGCAAAGTGTGTACATGAGTGGTTAGAAGAGAATTCTAACTTGAAAACTCTTGGATACATTTTTTTTTTTGTTTTTCATCTGGTGTCAGGTACTTTCAATTTTAACGAATTCAGATTTAATTTGTATCACGTATGACCATTAAATGAAGAAGTACTCTTTATCAAAATAATAATAATGCCCAACACCCAAACTTGAGATCTTTGCTTAAGATGGATCGATCATATCCATCTTATCCCAATTCTTAATATCCTAGCGATAATATTCTGACTTAAAGGTCTTATACTTTTAAAAGTTCTATATATTTTTATTGTTTGAGAATTATGTAAGTGCATTTTACGTTGTAGATATAATTAAAGAAATGAAAATTGTGTATTTTTAACTGTTTAAGTTCTTAGATGAGATAATCATAAATTTCAATATGATATTTTGAGTTTTACCGTCACTCATTAACAAAGAGATATTTTCACCTATTTGGTCCATTAAACGAATAGGCCCCCCAAGTTTAATTTGTTATAACAGACAACTTATTTTCTAGTTTCCCTCTTCTATGAGCATCTTGTGAGTTTTCTTTAAAGTGAATCTCATAGAGTATTTCATTTTTTACATAATATATATAAAACTTAAAGTCGTATAAAGAAATAAGGAGATTGGAAAGAGACTGTAGTGAGGACATGCCCAAAAAGGGGGAGAGGTAGAAGACAATAGGGTTGGGAGATGCATGTGTATTGATGACCACACCACTCGCTGAAGATTTCCAATCTTCTACGCCACCTTTATCACACAGACAAATAACAATATGCACATTACTACAATTTATTTTATGTAGTGCAAGGTCGGCACTTTGTTTGGGGTGCTGACACTGGAACTTGGATTATTTACTTTGTATTAGTTGTTGCTTCGTTTGTTTTGTTTTATTTTACTATTTTGCTGTCGTTATTTTTTCCCTCAGTCTTGTTTTAATCGCACTCCTTTTGAGCCGAGGGTCTATCAAAAATCGCTTTTTATCCCATAAAAGTCGGGATAATTACATCTGCGTACATCGTACTCTTTTCATACCTTACTTGTAAGATTACACTGAATATGTTATTGTTGTTGTGATGGTATTTGATCCAGCTTATACGTATTGCGATTAATATTATGGAATATTTGGTACCTCCTAGTATCCCGTGTATTGAATAACAATGTCTACTGAAATTTGAATAGTGAGAAAAATTCACCTAGTATTTTTATCTCCCCTTGAAATTTAAATGTGAAAAATTATAATTAAGATTGGGTTAGCAACCAACTTCTTGTTGTTTCGTTAGGTTTTTGTCATTGTGTGCATACATCCTTAGATGCGCATTACTTTACTCCATTTATTTGGACCTTTTCCGATTTGCTACTTCTGTTTTACATTGGTCATACCAACAGTGGCGAAACTAGAAATATTGTTAAGGGGTTCAAAATTTAATATACATATATGAGAAATAATTTTTGACGTAAATATACAACATAATTTTCTATAAACACAATATATATAATTTTTCGATAAATGGTGTTCAATAGCTCAACTAACCACTCTTCGATCTATCAAAAAAGCAACAAGAGATCCGAAGGGATGATTTAGGGACCAATGGAATCTCTAGTTAAAGCAATTTTGAATTTCCTTTATCACTACACTAAAATCTTTCTTTATGCCAAATTAAAGGGATTCACTTGTCTATATATACTAGTTATGTGAGGCCGTGCAATGAACCAACTAATGCCAAACTGGTTTCGAAGACATAAAAGTAGATATTTTAACTAAAGAAATATAATTTGTGTTAGAATACGAGTTAGAATTTTTGAGCTAACAACAACAACAACAACCATATACAAATCATACAATTGTAGTCGCGGTGGGTAGTTATATAAAAGCAAAATTTTCATTCCACTCCTTTAATATTTTAACTTCCATTTTGATGAAATTATTTAATTCAAATCAAATTTGGAACCGAATTTGACATTATAACTTGTGTATCCTAATTTTTTAAGTTATTTAATTCGAAATAAATAATCTATACATAGTTAATGAACTTTTAAGACAAATACATAATTTAACTTGTGCAGTGAGACGGAGTCGCTCCTCTCTTAATCAGGGATTAAGGGTTCGAACATGGATATGAAAAAAATCTTTGGAGGAAGCGCTCCCGAATAGGCGCGATGCGGTGCGAATTATAGACTCGGATTAATTGGGCTCAAATGCGGATATCGAGCACCAATCAGAAAATCAAAGAACGTGAAAAGTGAGGTAGGAGGTTCGATAGCTTTTGAAAAGTAGACTTTAAAAACAAAAACAAAAAAATTGACACAAAAAAAATAAGATTAGGACCTAAAAGTAATTAATTAAAAAGTTTTAAAAAATTTGAAAATTATTGTAAGGGACTACAAAAGTGCAACAAGGTCAAGTGTTGGTTTTTTTTCCCAACCAAGAAAAGTAGACTTTAAAAACAAAAAAACAAAAAAATTGACTTAAATAAATAAAATTAGGACATAAGAGTAATTAATGAAAAAAGTTTTTAAAAATTTGGAAATTATTGTGAGGACTACAAAAGTCCTCACATTCCCTCTTATATATAATAGTAATAGGATTAGGACCTAAAAGTAATTAATTAAAAAGTTTTAAAAAAATTTGAAAATTATTGTGAGGACTACAAAAAGTCCCTGAATAATAGCTTTTGAAAAGTAGACTTTAAAAACAAAAAACAAAAAAATTGACTTAAATAAATAAGATTAGAACATAAAAGTAATTAATTAAAAAGTTTTTAAAAAATTAGGAAATTATTGTGAGGACTACAAAAGTCCTCACATTTGCTCTTATATAATATAGTAATATATAAAAAAATTCTTCTTATTTATGCTTTCTAATTTTTTGACAATTTTTTTTTTAGTTAAACCTTAAGTTGCGCAGATCTTCACTTTCGAATCCATTTCGACACGCAAATAACTCTTAACACATATAGTTGACATTTTGAAAAAATCAAAATAAAAATTAAACCGTATTATATATTTTCACTTTTTGTCTAATTCTGCTACAGTGTCAGATAGTCAATAACCACCAGCCAACAGTCCCTTTGATCTAGATTGGATTGCTGTAAGATAGAGTTTTGGTTGAAAGTTGACCCTTTTGAATTCATCTACATTTATTGCATTTTTTGGATTGCCAGTAAAAAAAAAGCTTTAAAAAGGAAACTTAAAAAGAATAGATGTGTGGATCGTAGTGAACAGTGGAAAGAACTAAACGTACACTTACAAATAAGGGCAGATAACAATGCACCAAAATGACGTGGTCTTTGTCTTGTGACCAAGCTCGACGCCAAACCGACAACAATTCCTTAGGGATAATATCGTTTGGTCCCTACTCCCCAGTTAGGTACTATGTAGTTATCGGGGTTTAATTATTTATGCATGAGTTATTTTATCTTTACCATATTTAATGTGCTGAATTTTATATAAAGTACTTAAAATATTATTTTTTAAGATGAATTTGTCGCAAATTATCTTTTGAAAGTACGTCCAAATCACTTTAATTATTTACGCATAATTTACCATTATTTTATCTTTACCATATTTGATGTTCTGAATTTTATATGAAATACTTAAAATATTAAGTTGTTTTATTATAAACAGGGTATAATATTTTTAGTATTTCGATTTTTATATTAAAAGTAGGTATCTTTTACGTTTACTTATTGTGTTATATATGTATATATATAAAATCATATATATAATAATATATTTATATATATTCACACCTATTTTTGAATCTCTCTCCATTATTAATTATTGAGTTGGAAACTTCAAGAAATTTTAGTGGCTACGCAACTTTTGATTGATTTCAATTATTTGATGAGTTAGTAATAATTAGGAATGATATAATAAGATTGTCATTCTATTTATGACTTTTTAACGGGTGTACCAAATCAATATAGGAAGAATAAAAATAGACGGTAGGAGTACTAAACATAATTAGCTATGCTAATTCTAATAAGAGAATAACTCCTTTCCTAATCAACAACCAAAAGGCCCTAAACGCTTACCACGTCTTACGTTCTTAATCGATAACAATCTTTCGACTAACTTAGCTTTCTCCGCCCCTCGGAATCAATGAGAGACAATACAAGAATATTCACCTATTAGTGTTTTGATAAATAAAAATTATAATAACCCCTCATTCCTAAAATTAGAGTTTTGATTTTGGGAAATAAAAATTTAATAATCACAATCTCATTTTTTATTCAAACTAAATCAACACTTGCAGTGCAAAGTTAGATTTCCTTTCTTGTTTTCCTAGTTTCTTTTCGAATTTGCTTATAATATTTGGAGGATATATAAAACACTCTTATTTTTCAGCAGAAGATTTTCTTTTTCGCTTAATATTAATATGATACTAAAATAAAAGGACTTTTAGTTCATGCGCAAGTCAGGATTTTTAATTCAAAAATTTCTTGAAATCGATTAGGCTTAAAGTGTATGTCCCCTTACCTTAAGAAAAAGTACTTGCGATAAGCATATATCCACTCCCATATAAATTTATATCTCTATACTATGTCAAAATTATCTTTATATGTATGCAATAGATGTTGAATGTTTTTTTTCAAATGCTTACTTCTTTGTATTTTGAATTACCTTAATAAAAATTATGACTCTGTCTAAGACTATTTTGCGTTTAGGCATTTCTTCGAGGCATCCTACCGACCATGAGGCGATTGATCTCTGCAAATTATTAATTTATCCTTATGAACTGCTAATCTCCATAATTTCTATCCTTCCACCAGCATTATTATTAAATTATCGTAAGCTGACAATCTAATCAAATTAAGCTCTTCACAAAATGCTGTCAAGTAATAACATAAGAGAGAAACTCCTTGGTTTCGAGAATCTTCTGACTTGTGAACATCAAAATCAATGATAATCAACTATATTTAGGGATTAAAGCAAAACAATAATTTTGTTGGTTCAACCGTCTGGTATCCTAAGCCTACCGGTGGACTAATTTTAAATTTGTGCCATGTAATTTCCATTTAAGGAAAAGCACCATCTATCACAAATTTTTTATTCTCAAGATTCAAACCTGAAACCTTTATTAGGAGTCGAAAGATCTCATCAGGTCGTAGTGTATTGAAGCAAAATTTTCTAAAGAGAACAAATAGTATTTTATCAAATTAAACAGTCAGGCCTAGATACTAGTTGATAGACCTCCAAATAATGCCAACCAACTAATACATTTTTTTTTTTTTGCACGGATTTCTCTTCAAAAGCGTTGGTCTTTAATTTTTGTTCTTCGCTTAAAAAAGTGGTCAAAAATACCCTAAGATTTTGGGTTCGAACCCTCCACTCAAAAAGAAAAAAAATTGCAAAGTAGGACTTTGCGAAAATTCTGCCTTAAGGCTTGCGAAAAAAAATTTGCAAAATTTTGTTTACTCTGCTAGAATTCTTAAGGCTTAACGTTTGCCAGAATAGGCCTAATTTTGTTACGAAATTCTGCCTTGCGATTTTTTTTTGACTGAGCCGGAGTTCGAACACAAAACCTCGAAATATTTTAGACGAAGGATAAAAATTAAAAATCACCAATTTGAGGAACAAAAATGAAAGACTAGCGCCTTCAACAAACAATCCGTGCAAAAAAAAATGTTGATAGCTGACCTCCAAATAATGCGAACGAACCACTTATATTCACAGAGAGCCCAATTGAGATGAATAGAGCCCAAGCCCATACCCATTCCCTCCACGTCCACTCCGCCAAAACGAAAATTTGAATTTAAAACTTCCATTTTTAAGAGTTACTACTGCTCCAAATCACTGCATATCTTTCTTCTCATCACAAATTAAAAAAAACCCCCCCCCCCCCCCAGGAACAAAATCCAAGGCCATAGCAAAGAAGAAAATCCCAATGAAGTCTCCAAATTCATCTCCAAAAGCCCATCCACCCTATTTACAGGTACTCATAAAATTTGCTGAGTTTAAAATTATTTGTATATACTTAGGGAGCTTTTTAATACATACACATAGCCTAAGCCTAAGTCAAGTTCTATGGGTTCAAATGAATCCATAGTTAATACTCCCTCCATCTCAAATATTTGTCGTTTTAGGAGAGAAGGAAAAATTAATTATTTTTTCCCTATTTTACACTTGGTAGAATTTTTCTTGAAGACTACAAACTTCTTGATTGTGAGTGTTATTACTCTTGTGCAAGTACCAACATAGGTCAATCTTGTTATCTTAAACACTTCATTGCGTTTTACAAAATGCAATTACTACAGTTAACAACTTCCACCACTGTATGACGAGCATAAAATTTGTTCTTAATACAAAGTTCTACCATATGAAATGGTAGAATATTTAATAGAAAGTGAAGAAGGAAGTAAAAACTAATTTGATTGTTGAACATTCAACACTTGATTAAGTTGAAGACAGTGCTAAGAAAGTTAATGATAGAAAAGGTTCAAGGGATATTAAAGTTGATGATTCAATGGACATTGTTGAAGACCAAACGAAGAATGTCAAAGATTTAATTGTAAGTGTTCGACATGAGTTTGATTTGAATGTGGTTGATTTTGGATATGATTTGAACAAATTTCCGGATGAAGGAGAAAAAGCATACAAGGATGAAGAACTTCAAGGAACGTTTCAGACTATGTTAAAAAAATTATTGCCCAAGTTTTACATACAACACAAATTTGCATTTACATAGATAATGTCATTAACACATAAATTGATTTGAACATTTAATGGAGAGAAATGATAGCTTAGACATAAATAAGGTTAAAATAGTAAAAACTCTCTTATAATAATTGTTTCTAGCATGTAAACCAAAAAAGGAAACAATGATTATAAGGGTTTTTTTACTACTTTAACCTTATTTATGTCTAAGTTATCATCTCTTTCCATTAAATGTTCAGTTCAATTTATGTGTTAATGATTTATGTAAATGCAAATCTGTGTTGTATGTAAAACTTAGGCAATAATTTTTTTGACATAGTCTGAAACGTTCCTTGAAGTTTTTCATCCTAGTATGCTTTTTCTCCTTCATCCGGAAATTTGTTCAAAGCATATCCAAGATCAGCCACATTAAAATCAAACTTGTGTTGAACAATTAAAATTAAATCTTCGACGTTCTTCGTTTGGTCTTCAACAATATTCATTGAATCGACAACTTTAACATCCCTTGAACCTTTTGTATGGTTAACTTTCTTAGCATTGTCTTCAACTTCATCAAGTGCAAGTTTTACTTCCTTCTCCATTTTCTGTTAAATATTTTGCCATTTCATATTGTAGAATTGTTAAGAACAAATTTTATACCCGTAATAAAATGGTGGAAGTTGTTTAATTGCATTTTGTAAAACGTGCTAGAGTGTTTAAGATAACAAGGTTGGCCTGTTGTTGCAAGAGTAATAACACCCCATAATCAAGGAGGTTGTAGTCTTCAAGAAAAATTCTACAAGGGTAAACTCATTTTGTCTTGAACTGCTAAAACAACATAATTTGAGACAACTGTTTTTAATAACCATGACAAATAATTTACCATTAGCAGAGTTGTAGCTCCGCCCATGGATGTGGTGTATGGTTGATGGATTCAATCAAATAAACTTTTTTCACAAACATTAGATTAATTTCAAAAGTGTAATCTGCTAGTGGTAAGAGTAAAATCAAATTTAAATCTTGAAATCTGCCTTTGCATGCACCTAACTTTTTGAGTTCAATCTTTAGATGATCACAGAGGCTATAATATCATTGAAAGATCGTAGTGGTTCAAGCCAACCAGCAATAGCAAAGTTCATAGAAGCTAAGTACAAGGAATATCTTCCCCCAAATTTCAAGAAAATCCTCTCTGTTCAGTTGAAGAAATTCGTAAAGTCAGAGAAGCTATTCAAAATCAACAATTCCTACAAGATTTCAGCAAATCCCCACAAAGAAAAAACAATCTCTTACAAGAAGAAAGAGATCAAGAATGGGGTTGAAAAAACTGCAAAAATGAAGAGGCTGAGCCAAGTAAAGACCCCAGAAGCATTGAAGAAGAATGTATCAATTGCTGCTACAGGTAAAGGTGACAAATGGACGTGTTAGATCAAATTTGGGCTGGTAAAAATGAGTCAAATTAATATACATGTCAAGATCCAACTTGCTCGGAATTTGTTTGGGTTAAAATGGATTGGTCTAGATGGCTCAAATAACGGATCATAACCCAATCCGTTTGACATGACCTAACGTTCTATCTTTTTTTATTTTCCTTTTTCAAAATAATACGAAATTAAATATATTTACAATCAAACCTCTATAACAGCCAAGTTTTTTTGCAACTGAATTTTTATGTTATATTATATTATATGTTCTCTATAATAACATTTTGTTGTAGCAGCCAAAATGTATCTAAACAAATGACGTTATTATAGAGAGGTCTGATTGTATTAGCTTAAGTTTTTCAATTTTGTAATTCTCAATCTCTAAATTTGATTTTTCATATTTGGGGTTTTGGTTACATTTAACCTGTTTACGCTATTTGACCAGTTTGATTGGTGTAAGTCAAGGCATGGATTAGAACTCAACACGTCCAAAAAAGTATGTTAATTTTGCTACTCTGGCTGCAGGTAAAACTGAAGGCAAGATGAAGAGGTTAAGCCAAGTAAAGACCCCAGATAGGCTGAAGAAAACAAAGGCTGTGACTCCCAAGCAGAAGTCTTTTAAAAAAGGAAATAAGTGAGGCATGCTTTCTTTTTCATAGGGTGAAAATAGAAAGAGAAAAAGTCTGGTGTACATATTTGTGTTCTCACTTCTGTAGTCTCTAGTAGTAAATGGAAACATGAGAATGTTTTCAGGTATTAAATGCTTATTTTTGGTTGTTTTGATTCAAAGAATTTCTAAAGTTTGCTTTTGGATGATGGTATTGAATTAGTTTGTAATATTAGGATGTCTTAAATTGAACAGACTCTGTTCGTGAAAGAGCATGACTTTTTTGAAAAGTTATCTCTCTAGTTTTATAAATATAAGAACTGCTGAAGTAGCGTAAGAAATTCTATAGTAATATTTTGGCTTTGATGAATCCTAAAGGAAATTGCATGTATCCCCCAAAGAATATAGGGGCAATATTTCTTTAAGGACAGTGAATTTTTCACGCCTCAAAGTTTTTTTTCTTCTTTTGCAAATAATTCAAATAAATGGAAACTGTCACTGAGAGGTGTAGTGGGATGAATGGGTGAACAAGGTTTAGGTTTGACCTTTGCGAATGCAGAAACTCTTATAGGAAGCAATTTTTTTAATAGATTCTACGTGACATGAGTCTGAATTAATTGGGCTAATAGGTTTTAATGGATATACAACTCGTATGCGTGTCAATTCTTATGAAAAAAGAAAGATGGTGAGAAGAAGAAAATGAGCTAGCTCATGCTTAAAGCTTAATTGTGATATGATATGTGGAGTATTAATTGTATACTGCTTAATTAATTTTTGAATTAAATGGCAACAACACCAATAACATACTCAGAGTAATGCATAAGTGGGCCTGAGGAAGATAGAGTATGCAGACCTTATCTTTACCTTGAAAGGTAATAAGACCCCGGGCTCAAGAAAAAGCATGACAAAAAAGGTCAGAATTGATAGAAGTTTCAAATTAAATAAGTGCCACTATAATAGTATGCTTGATATAGAACTTGACTAATATTGTGAGCTTGGTTCAAAATATCACAATATAAACTTGTGAGTGTCCAGCGAAAGATCAGCTAAGAGGAAGGATATCTTATTTGTCTATTTTTCTTTTCTGTTTTGTCATTCTTTTATTTGTATTTTTATTAAGTGCATTCAATAGTTGTTAGGCCTAAAATATGCCTGGAATCTCTTGGCAAAAGGAAAAATACATTCCATGTGCTCTCACCTTACAACTATTATGAGGGAACAATTATGTCATATGGAACAAGATCATACTAATTAAAGTAAGAAGCTATTAGTTCTTGATACTCCCTCCAATGTACACTACTCCCCCCGTCTCAAAATATTTATCGTTTTATTTATCCAAGACAAAAGTAAGTAGATTTTTTCCATTTTACCCTTGTATTGATTATATTAATGGGTTGATTTTGTGAATTTACATACCAACACTTAAGAGATTTCATCATTAATGAAGCAAATATTTATTGAGGAGAAAGAACATGATGAAATATGTTATGAGGGTAAAATAGTCAAAATGCCACCTTATAAATATTTTCTTAATGGGCATGTAAATGAAAATGCGACAAATATTTTCCGATAGAGGGAGTACTACATATCTAACAAATCATCATAGGTATGGAAAACTTCATTTTCATTTCTTAATCTTTTTCTCTAATGTGGTGAATGTGGACCCATGATTTCTTAATTGAAGCTAACTACAAATGCATGGGGAATTTCTTTTGGATTTTGAAAGGTTATATTTTTAAATTTTAACAATCAAATTCATGCGGTTCTTGATAGCTGATGGGTTTTTAATAGTTGAAACTTATGTGCCCACTTTGACATCATTGATTACACCTTACTTAAATATTTTTAATTAGGTAACCTGACAATGTAATTTTTTTATATTATCGATGTATATAAATTAAACTCATTCTATAATTAAACTTCATTTCCTTTTTGTTCTTTTAGTTTACTTAATGAAAACGAAGGTGGTGTAATTCCTTAGCGTTCAACAATAGCACAACCAACTATAATGGGAGTCGATACACTTCTTTGTTGAAAATAACACAATTTATATAGATCAATAATTTTTTCTTATGTATATACACAATATATTGAATCTGCTTTACTTCTTTATATATTTACTTAATTATATTTTGAATCTCCTTAGAATATCCTAGTTCCACCAGGCAAGGACAGAGCCAGTAAAGAGCAAGAGGGTTCATCGAAACTTCCTTCGACGAAAAATTACACTGTATATACAAGGTTAAAATTATGTTTTATATAACCTAAGTATAAGGTGCCACTAAGGCTTTTCTTTTGATTCTATTTGTGGGGTTTATATAATTTCCGAGTTTAGTTATTTTATTTTAAGCAGGAAAACTGGTCCTAATAAACTTCATTAGCACCTATTGAATAGCTAAACTTTCAGAAAACAAGAAAACGCAGGGATAAGACAAAAGAAGAATCATACAAGACGAAACGGATATTGTGCTTCTGATATATTAATATAATAAATAATACGATGATGACAAACTTGAAGAGTGTAATTGAAGAATAATAAATTGTTTTATTAGGTGGTGGTCTCATAAAATAGGGAGAGGTTTTGAAATAAAGGAATCAAAATAAGACCCCCACATTTAATACATTATCTTGCTTCTAGGCAAGGATCAGATATCTCGTTGAAATATTTACTTGCAAATCATACTAGTGCTATCTTGATCTACTTGGTAGTGCACCGACAAAATTATAGTCTCCCTCAGTAAGAATCCATACTTTGAAATTGTTCCATGTAACAAGATGACTTTGTGTAGAGTTACTTGATATTTGTGTTAATGAAAGATAAAAGAGTAAGACGATGACTTTGTAAATAATTTGTTAAAGAGTACCGAGTTACCTAAAATATGTATAAGCGAAATTTATAATCTTAAAAATAAGTCAAATTATTTTGTAAACATTTGACATTTTAGAAAAATAAGGGGGCCATTTATTACTTCTTAGTTATCCCTGTCCAATTGATGGAGTATTCATTAATTGAGATGCTTAAAGAGAAATAACATATAGTTATACATAAACAAATATTCTGATGATTAAAGTTATTAATTGTTCTTTTTAAGGAGCGTATAAAAGCATTTAGCGACTGATAATACAAACGGGAAATAGTAATTAACCATTGTAATTTAAATCAATGAACCAAGTGCAAGCTACCTAGGATCAACATCAAGCATGGAGAGTAAAAATTCATCGTCAAACGTGTTTATATCAAATCCACAAATATAAATAAATGTCTTCATACACATATCTATCACTTAATCGTACTTCTTCCATCTTAAATTATTTGTCGTGTTTTTCTTTTGCACACCCTGAAGAAAATACTGTATTAATTAGGAGGAATTTTTGACTATATATTTTACCCTTATTTATGCCTTAAGATATATATAATCTTTCTTCATTGAATATTTACTTCATTTATTCCCCATCATTAAGGTGTTTATAGTTTTAAAAAATAATTACTACTAAGGGTAAAATGAGAAAAATTTAATTTAATTTTGAACTTTTGAAATAATAAATAATATGAGATATATATTTTTAGAAATCACGACAGACAAATTGAGGCGGAGGAAGTCGTAAGTAATATATAACCTCACTTAAATTTTTGACTACGACAATTAAATTCATTGCTTTGATATAAATGAGTAAGTAATTAAACCAACCAAAAAAAAAGAGAGCAAGTAATTACCAACCAATGAGAATAAGCCCTTAGTTAGTTAAAATAGTCAATCCAATGGGGACAGTCGCCGTATTTTTACGGTACAAGTACAACACCATTAATGTCCCGTGAAAAATACAGTTAACGAATTAACCATAAAAAGCCTACCCACCATTAAATATTCTTCTTTCTTCCTTCTTATAAACTTAAATTCATTACCCCTTTTTTGCTCACTTTCATATAATCTTTTGAATATAACTGAAAAAAAAAAAAAATAGGAGAAAAAAAAAAATGGAGATATTATCAGTATCAACAAACTTGTCCAGCTGGAGCAGAAGGAGAGGGTACGAGAAGCTAAACGGGTCGGGTCGGAGAAGAAGGAACCGGGTCGAATATGAGAGACGAAGGTTCTGTTTACTCAAACATATTATCCTAGTAATATTTATTTTTTCAGTGCTATCATTTTGCTAGTAAATATAGTATTCCCTCTGTCCCAATTTAAGCGTCTTTAACTTTCTTGTTGTCGTGGCCCAAAAAGATTGTCTATTTTAATATTTAGTATGCCGACAATTAGGACCATAAAAATCAAAAGTCTCTCCTTATTTCTTGAATTACATGCATAGTCAAACCAAGACACTTACATCGGAGGGAGTAAATTTTTTGATTGAGTTTTTTTTTTTTACCTTTGTTTCCCAACAGATTCTGGAAGATAAATCTGAAGCCGAGGCTGAAACTGAAACTGAAATTGAAGCGATTTTCGCCGAAGAAATTGCTACTGAATATACGCGATGCGTACATGAACCTGATGTTGAAGATTGCTAATTCGAGGTGTATGAGCAGTGGGCTTAGTGGATTTGGTGGGGATTATAATGGATTTGGGGTGAGGCAATTGAAGGAGTATGATGAGAAAGTGCTTGTGGAGATTTACAAGTCCATGGTTATAGCACAGGGACAATTGGTTTCTCGTGATCGTGCTCGTACTGGTGCTGCAAAATTTGGCACCGAGATTATGTGCCAACAGTAATTAATCCCGACAAAAAAAGGGTACTTATTATCCAATAATCAATAAATAAATTCTTCTGTTTGTTTCCATATGGTGTTCAGTCAGGAGTGGAGTTACTGTTTTACCTACGAAGTAAGTAGAATTCAGTAGTTTTGGCTCATACTCTGTATTTGTGTTTAAAAATTCACTTAATATGTATAAATAATTTATTAAGATACTACTAAATTGCGTTTTTTAAATAATCAGAATTCATACTCAAAATTCTAGCTCCGCCTCTGTGTCTGATCCTGACCAAATCGGATTAATATCGGAAAGTCTTGCTTTGGAGATAAAACATTCTTCTCAAAGGCGATTTTATTTGGGATAATGCAATTGAAGGAGTATGATGAGAAGGTGCTTGTGGAGATTTATAAAGTCCATGGTTATGGCCAAGGACAATTGGTTCCTCGTGATGTTGCTGCAACAAAATTTGGTACTGAAATTACATGCCAACAGTAATTAATCGTGGCAGAAAAAGGGTACTTATTATTCAAGAATCAATAAATACTTTCGGTTTTTCATATGGTGTCAGGCACCTGCTATGCGGTCCGATATATATATATATATATATATATATATATATATATATATATATTAGAAATTTTTTACTTTGAAGGTAAAACACTTTACTATAAGGTGATTTTATTTTTAGAACTCGAATATGAATATCTAAGTAAGGATAGCGGGATATTTATCCATGATGATAGAATCAATAAACTTTTTCTTTTTTCAGTTTTCTATCCGACGTACATACTTATTTTGAGATTCAAGAGCCGTTCTGAAGGTAAAGTCTCCTTACAAATTTACTTACCTTTATCCTCGAAGATGTAAAAGAAATTTTTACAGGTTACTTAGTACTCCCTCCGTCCCATAATAAGTGTCATCTTAGCCAAAAACACGCATATTAAGAAACCAATAATGCAATGTGAGTTTACTAAATTACTTTTATATAATGAAAATAAATTACTTTTCCCTCTTGATTAGAGTATGCACAAGTAATAATGCTTTTAACATCGGGAATCCAACAATACCAAGTTACTATATGGCTTGTCCAATAATCATTTAGATGTTTCTTTAACTTGTCATTTTTTGCCTAAGAGTAGAATTGAAAAAAACTAGTCAATTTATGTCTTGATTTCCTAAGGTGACACTTATTATGGGCCAAATTTTTGGCTAAAATGACACTTATTATAAGACGGAGGGAGTATAAGAATAATATCCTAGTGTGTGAATAAGTTGATACAATGATCGGTTACATTGACTTTGTGAAATTTTTTAGTTACTCTCTGTTTAACTTATGTGACGATTTTAAAGAAAGACAGTTACGGAATTTTTTCATTTTAAATATGTCATGAGATTTGTATGATAATAAAAACATGCCGTTAACGGTAAAATGTGGGTATAAATATGAATTGTTTTCATATATAGAACGTTTTATTCTTTATGAAATAGACTAGTGAGAAAATTACATCATGTAAATAAGTAATTTAGTTTCTAATATATACAAACAGAAAATGAAATGTTACAATTTTCACATATAGAAGGTTTTATTCTTTATTATTAAATAAGGGTAATTTAGTAAAATAAATACTTAGTTAATTTTTTTTAAAAGGGGGTGGGGGGGGGTTGTAAAATGCATGCTAGACAAGTAAAAGAGAATTAAGTGAGTAGTTTATAAAAACATTTAGAAACCGTTGGTCCAAAATTATATTTTTGATGACCTCAAAATTAACTTTGCTGGATAAATTAAAATTTAGTCTAAAAAAGGTACTTTACGTTAGTTATTGCGCCGTTCCTTAGGTGAGGCTATAAATGAAAGTTCGACAGTTGGTTAACACTTGTGACGTCTGAATTGTTGTTGTATTTAAGCACCATTCCAAAGTCAATGCTCTACCGTTTATTCAAAGGTAAAATTTACTGTTGATGTCAATTTTGTAATGTGACCATTACGTGTCCTATCATTATAATCCCATCAAATGCATTTCGCAGTCCATTGCTATCAATAGTATCAACCTACTATTGGTTATGGAAATAATCTAATTGATTAATTCGAAATCAATTGCTTTCAGAAGTGTTGTAGGCGTATCCGAAATTTGATGTATGTAGTCTGAATAGTTGAAGGAAACCTTTAATTGACATCATTTCAGTTATGTGTCATGTCGAAGGGAGTTTTAACGCAAATTCTCAACTAGTTATAGAACACCACAAGAAACTTAAATAGTACTCCTTCTGTCCCGAAATATTTATTATGTTTCATGAAGAGAAATTAAGTTAAATGAATTTTAATCAATATATTTTCTCACCATATTAATATGAGAAGAATTGCAACTTATAATATTTTATTGAATATCTAAATTTTAATTTTAAGATATTGAATTAATCTGATCTAATTTAATTCTGAAAATTGGTCAAATTGACTCTAGAGAAGGAAAATGTGACAACTTTTTTGGGGTGGATGGAGTTGTAATTAATCAAGACCTTGTCCTTCGACCACTGCAAATTTACAACTTTCAACCTCCGCAAATTACCCATTTTTTTGTAGTGACGCCTCCCTAACTCCAACGATTAGGTGTAGCTTAGGTTAACACGTAATATATTTTAACTTTTATTACGGTGTTGTTAAAAGTTAAAATATATTCTCACTTTAACTTTTAACAACAACAACATAACAACTGTAATCCCGCAAGTGGCTATTAAAAAAACACCTAATATTAAAATATTTGATTTAATATAAACAACGAATATTTCTACTATATAGAAACATGAGTTTCTATATAGGATCGTCGTCCACCCTAGGGACCCACCTATATAGAAACTCATGTTACTATATACTAGAGAATTAAAAAAAAAAAATTAAGGACTCACTCTTCTATAATTTTAAAAAAATAAAATTGAGGGCCCACTCTTCTATAATAGTAGAAATTAAAAAAAAAAACAAATTTAAGGTGGGGCCCACGTGAAGATTTAGGAGACAATTGCAACAAAAAAAATATGTTGGGCTCCATGTGAAGAAGTAGGAGACAATTGCAACCAAAAAAAAAAAAATAGGACATTTAAATAATGATAATAAGTTCAGAAAATGGTAAAAGGTACGCTTAGAGAAAATTTAAAGAAGAGAAATTCGAGAAAAAAGAAATAACGATTTAAATCAACACAAAAACCGCTTAAAGAAGTCATAAAACCAAAACATTTAAAACTTATACCTTTGGGTATAAGTTTAGACACATTAACATCAAGCTAAGAAGACGAAATATAAATGGTCTTCTGTAATAGTAAATTATAAAATAAAATAAAATTAAGGTGGGGCCCACTCTTCTAAATTAGTAGAAAATTAAAAAAATTAAGGTGGGGCCCATTCTACTATGATAGTAGAAATTAAAAAAAAAAAATTAAGGTGGGGCCCACTCTTCTATAGTAGTAGAGATAAAAAAAATTAAGGCGTGGTCCACGTGAAGTTTGGGTATAAGTTTAGACACATACATCTCACACAAATAATGAGGAATAACATCAAGAAGACGAAATATAAACGGTCTTCTATAATAGTAAATTATAAATTAAAAAAATTAAGGTGGGGCCCACTGTTCTATAATAGTTGAGAATTTTTTAAAAAATTAAGGTGGGGCCCACTCTTCTATAATAGCAGAAATTAAAAAAACAAATTTAAGGTGGAGCCCACTCTTACTATAGTAGTAGAGATAAAAAAAATTAAGGGGGGGGGGGGGTCCACGTGAAGAATTAGGAGACAATTGCAAAAAAAAAGTGGGGCCCACGTGAAGATGTAGAAGACAATCAAAAAAAAAAAATTAAGGTGGGGTCCCTGTGAAGAAGTAGGAGAAAATTAAGGTGGGGTCAACGTTAAGAATTAGGGAAAAATTAAGGTGGGGTCAACGTGAAGAATTAGAAGACAATTGCAAAAAAAAAATAAAAAAAATAGTGGGGCTCACGTGAAGAGGTAAGAGAAAATTGCAAGAAAATAAAAAGGGAATTTAAATAATGATAATAAATTCAAAAAATGATAAAGGTACTTAAATAAAAGAAATTCAGGGAAAAAAATAACGATTTAAATTGAACACATAAACCGCTAAAGAAGTCATAAAATCAAAAGATTTAAAACTTATACCCAAATGTATAAGTTTAGACACATACGTCTCACACAAATAATGAGGAATAACATCAAGAAGGGGAAATATAAACGGTCAAGAAACGTATACACATATTTTCTTAAAATGATGAAGTTGGTCTATACTTAAAAATTTAAGACTGCAGCAGATGCTGACACATGAAAGCGCTTTTTAGTTTCGTTGAGTAGAAAGAGATGATGGCATGAAACTCGGTAGGAGAGGGTGTATTTCAAATCTTTCAATTGGAGAACCAAACTTAAAAAGTCATAGATTGGAGAAGCGGACTAAATAAAATAATTTATCGATATTTTTAATTGAATTATAATACTTTTTATAATAAAAATTTCATAATTATATTACTAAAAGGTACTCTCTCTGTCCTAATTTATGTGACATAGTTTGATTAGGTACGAAGTTTAAAAAAGAAAGGAAAGATCTTTGAAACTTGTGGTCTAAAATAAGTTATAGATATCTGTGTAGATTTAAATCATTTCATTAAAGATAAAAAGGGAAGTTTCAAGTTAAATGAATTCTAAACATAAAAATATATCATTCTTTTTTAGATAAACTAAAAAAAATGTGCTACTATTTTTTGTGTTGAGCCCATGCTAGCATGGGCTTTCATCATCATTGGTGCCACGTCAGTACCACATCAGTAAAGCTACTAATTGCAATTTATTTTTCTCTTTCTTCTTCTTTCTCCTTTTTCTCTTTCTTCTTCTTTCTCTCAACCACCCCCACCACACCGCCACCCGCCGCCGCCACACACCGCCGACGCATGATTGAACATAGCCCGGTTCGTGAAATCATGGGCGATTCAGTAATTTCTACATTGTTGTTAAATTTCATTCCCGTGGATTTCCATGAAATTTAACAAATGGCAAAATTAGCTTTGTTGGACAATTTCCATGAAATTTAACAAACAACAATTTCACATTGTTGTTAAATTTCGATCCATGATTGAACATAGCTCGGAAAGGAAGAAATTGCGACAGTTGTCCTTTAAATGGTAATTTCTTCAAATGGGTGGGGCAAGAGGAGCAGTTTTTTGGAGGAGGAATGCGAGGTGAAATGAAAAGAAGAAGAAGAAGGGGTTTATGATGAAATTGAATGTGTGTGTTAATGGAGGAAGAAAATGGGTTGAATGTTTGTGTGAAAATAAGCTCTTTATGATTGATGATTAAATTGAATGTGTGTGTTAATGGAGGAAGAAAATGAGTTGAATGTGTGTGTGTTAGTGGAGGAAGAAAATGAGTTGAAGGATTTCTTGAAATGAAGAATAAGAAGAAAGGTTTAGTGATGAAGAAGACAAAATTAATGGAGGGTTTAATGGTTAATTAGTGTAAATATAATTAATAAAAGAAAAATTAAATGAAAAAAAGAAAGGAAAAGTGGCAGTGATGTGGCACTGACGTGGCACCAATGTGGCGGAGTGTAATCAACACTCTCCCATATTAATATCGCATCAATTTTTTTGGTGCCACGTAAGCCAAAAAATGGTACAAAAATATAGAAAAATAAGGCCGGGGTAATAGTCACTCCGCAAATTGGTCATAATTAATCCGAGATACGTTGGGGTTTTTTTTTTATGTATTTTCCTAATATAAAAAGTTTCGATGCCCCCTAACTAGGTGATGTTGACCTCTCGCGCCTAGAATACTATTTATCTTTTTTCTCTTTTTTTTGAAATTTTTCTCAAATGATAAAATGACAAAAAGTATACATAATTCATTTATTTTCCACTTCCCATATTTAAAAGTCTTTGCAGGAATTAATTACTTGTAGTTATGTAGCATTATACTGGAGAATTGCAAACATCATCAGCTTCCAATTAGTACTAATCGTGCCTGCCTCCATCATCTGACAGTTATCTTGTAATTACTACACACTACATAGTAAACATCAATTATAGGCATGCCGTTATCTTATGTGTGGTAAACACCAATCAAAGCTTTGTCACCAACGATCCTTTTATCCCTATAAATTCACAACCCCTAACCTCAATCATTCTACCATTTCAATTTTCTTCCTTCTATACTTGCACGTAGACGGTAGACTCATAACTGGTCATTGTTTTTCTGCCAAATTAGTGATGGCCCAAGCTGACATTCTCAAGGTAATCTGGATTAATGTTGTGTTGTCGTTAAACTTCGTCTCAAGAGCTTTACAGAAAAATGCAGTAATTTGTTTGGTTGGAGATTTATGAGCTTTTTTGTTGGGGTAGAATATGTAATTCAGATTTATTCTTTTGACAATATATATTTTTATGGTAAAAGTTATTGATATTAAAAATAATTAGATTCTTTGTACGAATCTGTTTGTTCTTACCCTCTAATAAATTTGTCTAATAACACTACCATCCTTCAGTGTTAATTGGAGATTATGAGCAGAATTTGCTTTATTTTTTTTTCCTCCTCTTTTTTCAAAATATGAGCAAACCTCATTTCCGTAGTTGTCTATTTATTGTTTTTAAGCACATCCATGACTGAAATCTTTAACAATAACGCACTAGGATAAAAGTCAAATTGAATGTTGATTACGATCACACTCAAGTTATTAAATAGAGAGCAATTTTACATGTAATTGAGGTACACAAAGAGTGAGAAAAATAAGGATTTGATAAAAAGCCAAAAATATGTATGACTGAAGTACGTACGTGCAATTTTGAAAGATCAAATAGGGTTATACAGAAAATTTTATTGTAAGAAAGGCAAAAAGTTAAAGGAAAAATTGAATAAGATAAATAGTTATAGAAGAGAAAATATAACCATAGTTGTGACGTTATATTTTTAGTTATTTTTCTATTTATTTTTTTGTGTATGTTCTTTATCTATTAGTTTTATTATAATTTTTATTTTCGAGGAATAGAAAATAATGTCAATTTTATTATGTAATAAGTGTCAACGATTAATTAACATAGTACTAAGAGAGCCTTGAGAGCGAGAAGGAAAAAGCGTGCATCACCACATCTTTACATCCCCATATTTTTATATCACTATCTTTTTCTCTTTTTCATTATTTTTTATTTCCTCTTTTCTTAATCAGGTTCACGTATATTAAGTCAAATGACTGATCATATTTGGTTTGGAACTTTGAGAAACATTCTTTCTATAATTCTATCAAAGAATTTCATGTACGATGCATGTTAAAGATTGAGTTTCCTTTCATTAAGAATTAAGACATTATTAGATAGATCTATTTTGACTTATTTTTCTTAATCGCGCGAAGCGCGAGCAAGTACACTAGTTGTAGTAATCAGATGCAAGCTCCTTTTCGGACAGATTCTTCCTTTCACTTCTCAGCCTATATATAGAGGGGATTAGTAGTCGTTTTCCGTTGTTGTTCCTTCTCTAAAGGTAAGTTATTACGCGTTACTTACCCGTCTAATACTGAAACTCTCTGTTCCTTTTCTAAAGGTAAGTTTTCACGTATAACTAACAATGCAATATTTAGAGACGGATGAAGCATTGCAACATTAGGTTCATATCAACCCAGTACTTACGGTGGGAGCATAAATTTATGCATAAAAATCCACTAAATTGAACCCCTATTTTTAAAAATAAAATAGAATCATTGCTAGGAATTTTTACATATGCACTTAGCAGTTTTGGTCCTTTAAATTCGCTAAAAATTAACACTTTTAGTTTCTATAAAATACCACCGAGCTCTTTAGTTGGATTTGACGGAAATCATGGAAAAATTAATAATATAAATTATATAAATTGCATTGATAATGAGGCCAAGAGATCTTTTTCCTCTAAAATTTTACATTATCAATATACATAAGGTAAATTATCCTCCAACTACACCTTCTGCTGGATAAATCCCGGCATCTATATGATAATGTACCTATAATTGGGAAATACTATGCAATTGGCGGCTACATATAAAAGCCTTTGCCTCCAAAAATAACGACAAATTCAGTTATGTAACCCTCCACTTTACTTCACCTTCTCTAAATAAACAGAAAGAATAACAGAAACAAAACACATTTCTCAAACAATTACAATTTCACCCATTCACAAATCTGGCAGAAATTCACGAAACTCTAGCATTCCTCTTTCTTTTTAATTCTTCACTACAAAACAGTCGTTACAATTTTAAAATGCTTTGGATTGTGAAATTCTCAACCTTTTTCCCAATTACAAGTTTAAATGTGCTTAGTCAAATATCACAAGAATTAAAATTAAAATTTGTCAATAATTGAGGGACCAAAAATGTAATTAACTATGAAAACCATTGCCTCCAAAAATAACTACAAATTCAGTTACGTAACTCTGCACTTTGCTTCACCTTCTTCAAATAAACACAACAGAAACAAAACACATAATAAACAATTACAATTACAATTTCACCCATTTCCAGTAAAAATGCTTTGGATTATGAGATTCTCAACATTTTTTACCGCAACAATGTTAATAATCGTCTTTTTTTCACCCACCGAAGCGATAAAATCATCTCAGCCTCACTTCTCGTATCGTAAATCCTCTATTTTCCGCAATGCACCTGATTGCACCACCTCAACAAAAACCGCGAAATCCGATTCATTTATTCATATATCAATCACACTCGATATCGAGTATCTTCGTGGATCAATCGCAGCCGTACATTCAATTCTACGCAATTCTAGATGTCCAGAAAACATATTTTTCCACTTTTTGGTCTCAAATACAAATCTCAAACCCCTAATTCATTGCATTTTCCCTAAATTGAAGTTCAATGTGTATTATTTCAATCCAAAAAAAGTGCAAAACATGATTTCAAGTTCTATAAGGGATGCACTTGAACAACCGCTCAATTACGTTAGAAATTACTTAGCTGATCTTCTAGAAGATTCTATTCATAGAGTTATATACTTAGATTCAGATTTGATTGTTATTGATGATATTTTTAAGCTCTGGAAAACGGATTTGGGGAATAAGACAATCGGAGCTCCGGAATATTGTCATGCGGATTTTACGGCGTATTTCACGGCCAGATTCTGGTCGGATCCCAGGTTTTCCGGCGTATTCGACGGACGGAATCCTTGTTACTTCAACACAGGTAAAATGGGCTAAAAACTAACCCGCCAAATTGTAATTAAATTTTTTAAATTCCTTATTTGTTTTTTCTTATAATTTGTTTTTTTTCCAATTATGAAGATATATACATTTTTTAAAATATACAACTTTTTAAAATAACGTAATCCATTAAATAATGGGAGAAATGATTATTTGAACCTTTATAATTTTTTTTTTTTTTAGTTTTATAACACTTTTACTAGAAATCTTTATTTTTTATACATTATAGATCTGAAAAAATTCAAAATCAGGAGAGGTCGAAGATGTTTATTTTCTCTAAATACGATGCTTCCTCCGCCCCGATTTATGTAGCATTGTTGATATTTCGAGAGTCAATCAAGTTTTTTCTTATTGATTTTTTTTTAGATGTCTTTTAAATATTTTAAGTTGTTAATTATTACTCCATTCGTTTCAATTTATGTGAACTTTTTCGGAGTACAAAGGTCAAACTTTATAACTGTAGCTGTAAATTTTGACAGAGATTTTTGAAATTTATAAAAATAAAATTTATATATTTAGATACTACATAAAAAGTACTATAACTCATGATAATTTGCAATTCAAATCATTTCGAAAAATATAAGGAAAACGTGGTCAAAAAATCACCTCGTAGACTCAAATAGTAATAGGTTCACGTAAATTGAAACAGAGGGAGTATGATTTATAGCACATCTTACGTAATATCCAACTATATAAATTTTATTTAAAAACTTAAAGCTTTTGTGTCCGGATTCACAGTCAAAGTTGAGAAGTTTGAATATCGAAATTTCAACAATGCTATATAAATTGGGACAGAGGGAGTATTATACAAAATTATATACATTGCATTATACATAAGTCATAATGTATCAACCTTCTATAAAGTATATAAAAAGTGTTTATACACAAATAAGTTAGAAAATTAGGTGTTTATACACAAAATATGGAATCCTCCTCTCTGTAACTCCCTTTTTCTCTCTTTGCTACTCGTAAGTTTTAAGAAGTTATATCTTTTTTATGTTTCCTTCAATTCTTGAAAAATTTCTGTTGTTTACTGTTTTTGTTTGCTTCAATTGTTGCTTCTTGCTTATCATTTTTGTATCCAGATGTTGTGGTTTTGCTTCTTTGAGCATTGCATTGCAAGTGTAACTCCATCCTTATGCCCTAAGTTAAAAAAAAAAAAAAATTACTATTACCTCCGTTCCAAAAAGATTGTCTTACTTTTCTTATTAGTTTGTCCTAAAAAAATTGATACATTTTTATATTTAGAAACAATTTAACTTAATGAGATAATTTATAATCATACAAATATTTAAGGCTTGTTTTGAATCACACATTTCAAAAGTCTTTCTTTATTTCTTAAATTTCGTGTCTAAGTTAAAATAAGAAAATCTTTTTGGAATGGAGCGAGTACTATTTATGTTTTCTAGTTGTTTCTTTCTATTATGGCCCGTAGCTTATCATTTTTGGATTCCATGTTGTGGATGTCTGTGTAACTCTCTTCCTCTCTTTCTTTGTCACACGCCAATATATTATGAGCTGATCATGCTTTTATGGGCTGAAACACAGGGGTTATGATTATAGATCTGAAGAAATGGAGGCGGGTCGGGTACACGAAACGGATAGAGAAATGGATGGATATCCAGAAAAGGATCCGGATTTATGAACTTGGTTCATTACCGCCTTTTTTACTGATTTTCGCGGGACACGTGGCGCCAATAGAGCACAGATGGAACCAACATGGTTTAGGTGGTGATAATGTGAAGGGAAGTTGCCGTGACTTACATGCGGGTCCAGTTAGTCTACTTCACTGGAGCGGGTCAGGCAAACCGTGGACCCGGCTCGATTCGAAGAACCCGTGTCCTATTGATTTTCAATGGGCTCAATATGATTTGTATACACATTTAAGGTGAAATTCGTACAGGTAAATTCTTCAATGTGACTAATTCTACTCAATTTTTTACCCCTTATATTCTTGTTTTTCTAAAGTGAAAAAGAAATTGATGAACATATGATGCATAAGTGGAGGCGATTTGCACTGAATTCTATTTGATCATATATTTTACCCTAAAATAATATTTTTGAGTTCAATTTTATTGTAGTGATGTTTGTGTTTGTTCTTTTATTCTCTTTTAAGTCGTAATAATATGTATAATCTGTTGCATTTGTCAATATGGCATTGTGTATGTTAAAAAATAATTAGTATAATCTGTTGCATCTATTGAGTTTTGTTAACTCCTTTTTTGTCCAGTTATTCACAGTTGGTATTTACTGACTCAGTTAAATTATTTGAGGGTTTAAAATAATTTCTTATTAAGAATTTTTCATTTTCAAAACTCGAACCTCAAACGTCTAATTAATGATGGCGGATGCAGAAGGCAACCTTCAAAATTGATCAATCAGTATTTAATAAGCACGAACTTGGCCAAACAGACTATTATACAAACCTAAGTATCATTCCAGCAATATTAATATTAGACTTATATAGATTATATAGACTTATACTTGAAAATGATCAATTAAATGGATGGATATCCAGAAGAGGATCCGGATACATGAACTCGATTCAAAGAATCCTTGTCCAATTGATTTTCAGTGGGCTCAGTATGACTTGTATACACATTCAACCTGAATTTTGTACAATCTATTCAATTTTTTGAGCAGGTATACTCTTTCAAAGTGACTAATTATACTCATTCTTTTCTTCAAAAGTGAAAAAGAAATTGATGAACATAAAGTGGAATAAAGGAAAATATTTCTAGCAATGTTGAGTTCAATTTTATTGTAGTGATGTTTGTGCTTGTTTTTTTTAATTCCAGAGTTAATAATTATGTTACATGTGTTCAGAAGTATCTACTGAATTTTATTGTCTTTGCTATTGGGAATCATTTTGCAAGAAAAATAAGATATATAGATTAAAGATGAATAGTCATATCAGTAAGTTGGGGAGTATTTTAATGAAAATTTTGAGTATTAGAGATTAATAATAATATTTAATTGTCAGTTGAGGCAAGTAATACGAAATTAAACGTTAAGATGGTTATAAGAAAATAATTTCACTTGATGGAATCCACTTTTCATAAAAGAACAACTTCTATCATATTAAACACTAAAAATCGATTTCCTATTGATTTTCAGTGGGCACCCTATGATTTGTATACACATTCAGTGTGAATTCGTTACAATCGATTCAATTTTTTTCACAGGTACATTCTTCTATGTGACTAATTCTACTCAAATTTTTTCATTCTATTCTTGTTTTCCTTCAGTTTCAGAAGTGACCAAAAAAAAATAAAAAATTGATGAACATATTATGCGTAAGTGGAGGCGATTTGCATTGAACTCTATTAATCATGCAGCTTGTACTAAAGGGATTGAGTTCAATTTCATTGATGTGACGTTTATGCTTGTATTTTTATTCCTTTTTTAGTCGTAATAATTAGTACGGAATAATGCATTGTGTATTAATACAGTCACTTAAAAAGATTAAAAATAACTTATCGTAGTTATAAATAGATAAGCTTTCTATTTTGAGATCACAAACAATGGATTTCTTCTAACCTCTTTCTTTTAATTTTGAGTCTCTTAACTCATTTTTTTGTTTAGTTATCTACATTCGGTATTTATTGACTCGATTGTTCGGATTTGCATTGTCTAGGACGTTGAAGATTTAAGTGCAGGCTCTGAGTAAGAACTTTTAATTAAAGGGGATCAAGCAGAAATATATCTAATTAATGATTGTAATCTGACCCCTTTTTGTAGGGGCCTTCTAGATGCTAGCACAAGCATGTCCCGAGCTTATTTAAACAGACTTATACAAGCTTAAGTATCAGTTGTGTCAATTCAAGTAGCACTATTAGACTTATATAAATTAATAGCGAAGTAGAATAAGATACGAAACAATCGATTAAAATTTTTGATAGGCGATGCTTCCACTTTAATTAATATTATGCGACCCAAAGTCAAATTTGATCGAATCAATAAAATTCCAATATTGAATGGGAATTTCTCGAACCAAAAGTCCAAAGGGAAGACATGACGAATCAACTTACCGTGGACCCAATTATTATTCCCCTTTATGTAGAAAAGTTAAATGTTTGCTTATATCGAAATGCAAATCATTACTCACCAGTGATTTAAAGATCAGTCAGATGCTATCTCATGAAGTTGGTTATAGTTGACGAAGGATATAAAAAGAAAAAGAACTTAAAGAATTTGAAAAAAAAAAAAAAAGAAGAAAAGAATTCCTCCCTCACGCGTACAATAATTTACCGCCAAAGGATATGGGGTAGCGGATGAGATTACTCCTCCCTTAATTAGAGATTTTGAATTCTCGTTTTGGGTATGAAAAAATCCTTGGTAAGGAATTCTTTCCCCAAATGAGGCTCTACACAACACGAATCCGAATATATAATCGAGCTCCAATACGGATACCGAATACCTAGCGGGGCCAAAGCCGGGTAATTACTTTTAGTCAAGGGGGTATCTTGTGTGCTTTTCCCACCCAAAAAAAAGAAGACAATTTCCACAAAAAAAAACCCCACTGAACTCTTTCAACTTCTTAATAAAGAACGAACCTTTTTTTCACTTTTTTCCAATAAGGTAGAAAGCACCATTTCTTTTCCCTCAATTTTCCATTCACACTACAACTAAAAATCCACCATCATTTCCCTTTTCTATTTCTTTCAACTTTGCTGCCATGGCAGACTTGCCCGAGTCTAGCACTAGTACTGAACAGCCGTATCCATATGCTTATCACTATGTCAACGGTCTTCTCAGTTTCATTGAATTCACTGATGGTTCTTGTCAAACCCCATATGCTTATCATTATGATCTTAACACTTTAGGCCCTTATTTTATCGAGTTGAAAGATGGCTCTATTATCTCAGACACTGTTTGTTCACCATACGTTTTACTGAAACGTAGCTTTGAATCAGTTGAAGAAATAGAAAATGCATTCATTAGTAATTTGAATTCATGGGAAGTGTCATCTGATGGTGGTTACAATTGGGATGATGATGATGATGATGATGATGATGGAGGAGTTTGTTTTAATTGGGACAGGGATTTTCCTGAACTTGGAGGAGTTTGTTTCAATTGGGACGTGGATTTTCCTGAACTTAAAGCTGGTGAAAATGATAATGTGGTTCAAGGGTTTGAAGAAAGTCCTCAAAGGGATGCTAATACCTGTCAAGGTAATAAATACCACAAGTTTAATTTTGTAATTGCTGATTCACATTTCTTGGGAACGGTGGGATAGGTATGAGGAAGATAACTTTGGCGTAACTGGTAAAGTTGCTGGAGGAGATCACGGGTTTGGGCCGTGGAAATGGTCTCTTGCAGAAATGCTGGGTAAGACTGCATACAATAGACACTTGTGGTTCAGTCCTTCCTTGAACCCCACGCATAGCGAGAACTTAGGCACTGGGATTTTATTTATTTATTTATTTATTTTTTTGGGTGGGATAGGTTTGAGGAGAGGTAAAGGTAGGCAAGGAAGAGGTGATTAGACCGGGAAGAATAGGTGAGCATGGAGATCGAGGATTAGATTAGGATAGACAATTAGTGGGTCGAGTGTTTTCTTCCTTTCCTGTGGTAGAGCGGGATTCTAGTCTGAAGCATCCTTCTTGCTTACCTATAGGTCTTAGACTCGAGGGGATTGATATTTGACAAACTATCTTGAACAATGGATAGTGGGTCGAGTGTTTTGAAGAGTCTTCCTGTGCCGCTCTGGTAGAGCGGCCTCAGAAAGCGAAATACTTCTAGTCAGGAAGCATCTATCTATTTCCTTACTAGTATTATTATTTTTATGGAAGCATTATCTTACTCTTCGATTTTATTACTATTGTTGTTTCATTTACTTCCTTACTAGTATTATTATTTTATGGAAGCATTATCTTATTCTTCGATTTTATTTACTACTGTTGTTTCATTTACTTTGGCTATTTGCACTATTTTGCTGTCAGTACTTTTATTTCTTCAATATTTACACCATAGCTTCTTACGCTTGTACTTCTTTCAAACCTGTGTTGAAAATGTTTTTTTTTTTTTTTTTTTGAGCTGAGGTCTATTGGAAACAACCTCTCTACCCCACAAGAGTAGGGCCGTAGGGGTAAGGTCTTCATATACTTCACCCTCCCCAGACCCCACTTGTGGGACTATACTGGGTATGCTGTTGTTGGTGGTTGTGGTGAGTTAGCAATTCTATTATGCAAATAATAAAGTTCGCAACAACCACCATACATAACAGTTACAAGTAGTAAATACTACAATAACTACACTTCAATCCGAACTAGTTGAGTCCATTGTATGAATTTTTAATCTCCTTTTTGTTTGATTTGGACCTATATGCATTTCGATACTCAACAACTTGAGATAAATTTAGGGTTCTCTAACATCAAAGATTCTCTAGATTTTCTTCTTGTATAGAAATAGTAGACTTTTGCCCAATGTTTAGTGTACCAATAAGACAAGTTTAGTCTCACCATGTTACGGGTATTAAATAATTTCCGTTTCACCATCTAGCAGAAACAGAGCCAAAACCCACTGGAAAAGCAGATGAGAAAAGAATTGAAGTGTCAGAAGAACGAATTCCGTGCATGGATCGAATTCGTGAAGAGCTTTCTTGTGCTGTAAGAGTCTTAGCTCATTCTTGGATCTTAGTGACCTTTTTCATCTATCAGTAAAGTGATTTTTCATCATCTATTAGCGTTGTTCAATTGTATTTGCAGATTTGTTTGGAGATTTGTTTTGAACCCAGTACCACTTCTTGTGGACACAGGTACAATCTAAACGGAAATCTTCATGAACTCAAATTCATACAGCACTAACTTTAGAGGTTCTCAATAATTGGGTTCTGACTTATTTGGTTCAATCATGTTTATAGTTTCTGTGGGGAGTGTCTGAGATCTGCTGCTGATATATGCGGGACGCGATGCCCCAAGTGCAGGCAGCTTACCAGGTATCTTTAGAATTTTCTTACCAAAGCTGGAGTAATCTTATTAATAAGAAAAAGGCTTAGACTTTGTACTTCTATTTGAGTTGGGTGAGAATGGCCTCATCTATAATTTTACGTTTTTCAGAAAAAAGGTTTTTATTTGAGGCTTGATCATCCTGCGCTTGATTTGCAGCGACGGAAGATCTTGCGCTGTAAACACAGGCCTTTGGAATACAATTCAACTACTATTTCCTAAAGAAGTAGAAGCTAGAAAAGCAGCTGTAAATGATGGAGAAGCTGAGCATCAAAGTTCAGTAAGAATTGCTGGTCATACTAATATTTCAAGAAGCAGAACTGCATCTAGCGCTCGAAGTCAAAGAAGGAATTTTCACTCTTCGAGAATACGAGGTTTTTTCAGGACAGGGAGATATTTACCAAATCAAGATGATGATGCTGCATCGGGATGGGAATAGTTACCAAATCAAGATGATGATGCTGCATTGGCATGGCAACTGCAGAGAGAGGATTTCATGTAGAACTTTAGGACAGACAGAATTTGAGGGTCGTGGCTCTTAAGGTTTCTAAATTTTCTTATACTTCAAACGAGGCTAACCTCAGAGTGCATCGTTGACCAGTCCAGGAGAATCAAGGAAGCAGTGGATTTCTTGTGAATCTTTTCCCCTTAATTTTGACTCAGTTCTGTTTGCTTTGCGGCTTTACATGGCGATCTCTACCTTCTGTGTTTTATTTAGGAATTTATGAACGAATATTACTTGTAAAAGATATTATAAACTAAAGCCTCTTCTTGCTCAGTTTGATCAACACTCTCCTACTAAACTGCTCATGACAATTATTTGGAGGATGATCTGATACCAACAAGAATTTTCATGTACTACTAACAAGTCTTAAGAGAGAAGTTGGTGGGGGAAGATAGGGCAGAGCTACCCTTGGCCTAGGGTAGTCAGTTGAACACCCTTCACTGAAAATTATACTGTGTATATAGGTACAAAATTACCTGTTACAGATGTATATTAAATCTTGAACACCATTGACGCAACTGAGATAAGGTATCCCAGAGAAGGGTGTTCAATGTGAGTCGAAAGTCTAGGTTCTTTCCCGGCATTCTACATTAGCCTACTTTTTACTCTTTAAAATAGACCAACAGATTTATTTTTTAAAACAGACCAAAGCAATGAGTTTGCTTGACATGTTTTTAATAAGTTAAGTTTGGTAATTCTCATAAACAACCCCCAAAGTAAGTCAGAAATCGGAAGTGAAGAAGAATGCTCAGTGCCGCCCTATCTCAACCGCTGAAGCTGGTTGCCTGGTTCGACTCTCTTCTCTGTTTTCTCCTTTTTTTCTTCTTCTTTTGTTTCTTCAGAGTTCCAATAAAACTGATTTGTGTTTGGATTTTGCTTTACTGATTGCCTGGTCTGGACTGATTTTCTCTGTGGACTTTTTTTCTACAGACATTGCCTTGCTTGAATACGAGGACTATATTTTCTCCTCTAATTGTATGCTTTAATACTTCTTCACCACCTCTTTGGGCTTCTAATTTGTGGTTTCCATATCTAGTTTTCTTGACGTGAGCTATTTTGTGGACATTGTTTTATGCATCCATAATGGAGTAGCATTTTTCTTCACATTACTTTGTCTTTTCTCAGTGTCGTTTCTTCTTTTTTGAACTGTTTCCATTTGCTTTTATTTAGCCGAGGGTCTACCGGAACAGCCTCTCTACCTTCTAAGGTAGGGGTAAGGTATGCGCACACTCTACCCCCTAAACCCCACTAGTGGGATTACACTGGGTATTATGTTGTTGTTGTACTTCGTCATTTCTCCAATCTACCTTCCAAAGTATTATATTTTGTTTGAGTCAGGAAAGTTCTTTTGCTGGCGCTGAAGTGAACTTTAAGCCTCTGTTATGAAAGGTGGAAAAATAGTGTAAAAAGGTGAGAGTTAGTTTTTCTCTTACCTATAATTTTCTCTGTTAACACTGCAGAATCAAGATTTATCCAAAGAAAGATACTTTTTTTCCCTTAGGATTCTTGATTTTTTCCCCTTAGGATTCTTGACTTTTCCAATGGGTTATGGGTATCTTATAATGAAACATTTCACTTTGGTGAAATCCTTCAATTTGACCATCTTTTCCAGATCTATCCTAATGCTCTCTAGCTCACACGTCTTCCTCTGCAAAGATTAAAATGAACTGTGTTGATGTGCTTTCAAGGGTATTTGTCAATTACCTCATGAGAACTTGACATGTTAAAACATGACATGGTTGCTACATGGCTTACCTTTGGTAAATTAAGAATCCCATCATTGCTGAAAATTGTTCATTGCACATGGACTTTGATTTAGCTGCCAGGTGATGCAGATAGGCTCTTTTTTCCCTTAAAAGTAGTGAGCGTAGTTTGAAGATATATGACCTTTCTATATGTTGAGAGTTATTGACTGAGCGACAATGTAACTCAATTCATTTACGATCATAAGTTAAATACCGATCCTTAAGAAGATCATCCAGTGAAAATACTTGTTATATGCACCGTAAGGTCTTTTTTCCTATGCGATTCTTTAAATTTTGTTTTGTTTAGTGGACTAAATTTAAGAGTAGTTCGATGAAGTTTCTCTTTGTACACAAATTTAGTCCGGTGGGCTAATAGGAACAGAGTTCAAAGAGTGACCTCAAAGATGGTCATTTGTGCAAATGCCATGCATGACAAAAGAGCACAGCCCTGAACATTACTCCACTATGAAAATGTAATAGAGTTTTACTGGGTTCTAAGTTAATATTTTATACATATTCATTGAATTTTTAAGATAAATATAAAGTTTGAACCAAACCTATTTTGGATTTAAGCGAACCCGTAACCGGAGGGCTAGGCTCCGCTCCTTGCATATGAAAAGGGACCCTGATGAGGAAACTTGTTTATAGAGCAAGAAAAAGATTATCCTCATACTGTGAAATGGGGAAGGTTGTTGCCGGGGGGCCCGCACTATTTTATATAAAATCTTAGTACAAGTATCTTCTCTCATCATTTGCCTCCACTGCGTGCTTCATTTCCAAGTGAAATGCCATGTTGTTCTTCATATACCAGACACATTTCTGTGGCACTGCCAAACTATTGCTAAGCACAAAAAAAAAAAAAAAAAAAGTGTAAAAACACAACTCTGGTAAATTCATTGGGAGTTAGTCCATATGCATGCACTAATAATAATAGATATCGATGATTCCTACGGTCGACTTAAACTCGTTTAGGATTGAGGTTTAAATCCTTGATCTAAAGTTGGTACCAAAACCATATTGACTCTTTAACCTTATTGTTGTTTAGGGAGGACAACTCTCAAGGGGTGTGATACAATGGATGAGATTCATCCACACTTAATTAAGCATCTCAGGTTGGTGTCTGGAGAATGAATAACCACTTGATATGAAGCACGCCTCCGTTTAATAAGTCATACATGGTATGTAACTTGATTAGTCATGCCAGTGAATTTCGAATATTGAATGATTGCAAAAATAAAAATAAAAATAGGGAGGACAAGAATAAAAAAGAATAAAAAGACGAAAAAGACTAGGATTAGCGTAGCTTTTTTTGTAAAGTTGGGTACCAGTGTAGTACAAATATAAAGTTCTTCAAACTCTACCGAAAGGATTCAAAATATAAAGAAGTAAACATACGAAAAAGTCAGGACGATTTACCATCTACCATATATGCATATAGAATATTTTTGACTTTATATATATGATGTAATTTCTGATGAAGCGGATTCGGATGAACCCCTTGCGTCCCCTAGCTCCACCTATGAGGAAAATCACCGAGGAATGTGGTAGGATGGATCATGAAATCCCTTCACTCTTAACTAGGGGTTTCGAATTTGTGTCCAGAAAATAGGAAAACCCCTTATAGGCCTTGCGTTGCACGAATCTAGATATTAATCAACTAGTGGGTTATGTCTATCAGATGGTTATATATATATATATATATATATAAAATAAAAAATAAAAAACCTAGGATTAGTCTAGTTTTTTTAATTTTTTTTTATTTTTTTAAAAGTTGGGTATCCGAGAGTAGAGATATAAAGTTCTTCAAACTTCACCAAAATGTTGTTGACAGATCCTCGGAATTCGTCTTTTGCTTTAAGTCTTAATCTTTAATCAACTTTTTTTATTTCTTTCTTCCCAGTACTAGAACTCTAGTAGTTTGTTAGTGAAACTACCTCTAAAATAATTTATCCAAAGGTTGATATGCTTTATCAATTTACAAAAATTAAGGAAACAGAAGCATCAATATGATCTGATCTTTCTTTGAGAGTTTGATTAGTATTAAAAAATGAAAAAAAAAAAAACCTTGCTTGATGGTTTCAGACTTCCACGATTTAAAGAATATTTTGTGAAGCATTTTCGCATATCATTTCTGTATAAAAAGAGTGTCTAAAGATTCGGCTTAACTTTGCCATTTTGTGCTATGATATCTACTAAAGTTGTATAAATATTAAGTTTGGAACTTATTAACTGGAATGGTAAATGGTAAATGAATTTAATAACATGTTGAACTCATAAAATTCAAATCTTAAATGCGCCTCTACATACATGCTCATGCAAGCATTATACCAAAGAAGCTCAACAAAACCAAACTGATAGGAACACGAAAAGATCTAAAAAGCTCATCCTAGGCTTAATGTTTTCAAAAAAGATGGAGGTGTTTGTATCTCACATTGTTTAAGGAAATAAACTGTTAAGTAATATTTCTTTATCTATTTTTGAACAATAATTACTTCATGACTAGATTTAGTAGTTAAATAAGCTTCAATGTCTTTTTAACATACACTCCGGCTTCACTTTTTTTACCCGTTGACTTTTGAGTCAAACGGTCTTATGGAATTTACTCATTGGAAAATGGAAAGCTTATTGTTTACATGGGACATACTAATAGAAGCTTTTTTATACATGTATATATGTAGCTTGCTTTTGTGGCCAGTAGTACTCATGCAGCGCTATCTCCGGAGATTTACTGGAAAGTTAAATTGCCCAACACTCAAATCCCCAAAGTCATCAAGGATTTCCTTCCTCAACCAGGTATATCTTTAACTCTAGGGATATTGTTTTTATATTACATATAGCAGCAACAATAATTGCACCTGATCATTTTTAAATAAATTGAGGCCGATTATATAAATTCTCACTGGTCATGCATGTTTTACATTACACGAAGAACGTGATTTTCCAAGTGGACAAACCATATATTGACTAAATAAGCATTTCTAAAGGACTACAAACCAAAGCGAAAGGCACATATAGATGAATGGAAAAAGAAATCCCTATTGGTTCTACCTCCTTTTTTAATGAAGAGAATGAACCTTTACGGTCAGATGAATGAACCGTTGGAAGCTCATATGAGAGTTGGGTTGGCTACCCTAATTATGGCAAAATAATATCAACCAATTCATAATTTTAACTAATTGGGGAAGAATTTGAAAATTGAAAACCTGCTGGGCGAATTTTCCATGATGGTTTGTTAGTTTTAACTCCTATGGTACCTTTAACATATAATTCCATAAGTTACTGATTTATATGCAAACTCAAATAACTGATAGACCAAAGTTATCATAATAAAGGGACCAAAGCTTCATTTTTCACTTCTTTTATGTTTAGAACTATATATATCCCTAATTTTTTATTAGGCATATAAAGGGTACAGAGTTTTGAAGCAAACAATACAAAATTTTCAAGTAATAAAACAACATATCCGGAAGGTAATCTCACAACCTGTAAATTACAGGAGAATAGGATGTACGTAGATGTTACCTTACCTTAGTGAATACCACTCTTAAGTATATTCTTGAATTTGTTGCTTGATACACAATAAAACTGAAAAGTAGAACAAATGTAGAAACTCAGCTTAGTTTTGCGAGGTCGCAAAAAGTATAATTGAAACATCACAAAAAATAATTTATCGTATTTGTTTGTATAATATACTTCCGTTGTGATTCTACAGACATCAACGTTGCTCCTGAGCTAAAACAAGATAATACTAACACAAAGGATAAAGTGTACTATGGTTTAAGTCAATATGGTACTATTAGCTGGCATCGTACTGCTACCCTTGGGGTGCGCATCCTCGATTAATCTCTAAGTTTTTTCAAAATAAAATTAGATATAGGGATTCCATTTTCGAGTCCTCGCTTTCAGCAACTCTGAGTTCTACTTTGAGCTTGCACGGACCATTGTGAACTAGCATCTTATGTTTATTAGTACCTGGTAAATCAGATGCTATTTCAAAATGCACTTTGCCATTGAAGATTAACTGATGATGAATTTTCTCTAATCTAACTTATTCTGCATTTCTAGCCACCTGATTGTGATTGTTAAAATACTCATTACTGAGGCTCCTGATTTGTATCTATGTATGTCAAAGTCCTATACCAAATTACCAAAGCATATACTCTTACCGTTAATGGTAAAAAGACTTATATTATTGTTCATACAAGTCCTGTGGAGCTGCTAAGTCAAAATAAATTGTAAGTCTTAATTCTGTGCTTAACTTAGATGATCTTTCAATTGTACTTCTGTGTTAATGTCTGCTCTTGGGGTCTTGATATGCATTATTAAGGAGAGGGCAAGTATCAAAGAATCTTCCTTTGTTTTGCCTTTGTATTTTGTGTCCTGCATTCTGCATTTCTATCTACTGAAAGGTCTGGGAAATTTTATCATGAACTCTCGTTCTTTTTGCATTATCAAGTTGTTTGACTTTAAATGTGTTGTAAAACTAAATTTGTTGGATAGCTAACTGTGTAGATTTGGATAAAATTTGATTCTTTGAATCTAAATTTCTCATGTTATTATCAAGAATCATTCACATTTTACTCGTTCATAGCAATTTCTAAAAGATATGTGGGCTCTTCTTTTCCTTATCTTAGTTATTTGAAGTTATATAAATATTCCCTGTATGCACGCTTCCGATTGTCCTGGAACCAGTCCATATGCTCAGTCATATGCTGCTAATGGTTATAACAGTTGACTAAATGTGAAATGCTCAAGTGTAAGATGATTGATACTTCCTCTTTCTCTGTTTTTACCTATTACCAATTATTTGGGTATTGATGGTTGTAACTTCTTAAGTGTCTCACTGTTGCTTTTCTCATATGTTTGTAGAATCTGGCTCCTAAATTTTGTACGGTTCCGGTTCTGCACCAAAGCGCTGTCTAATGGCATCCTTGTTTGGAACAAAAAACAGATTTCACGGTTTCCACCATGTACGAAAATGTGGTCCTGAGATTTCCACCCATAAGGATATCACAAACAATGGGAGTCCGGAGCCTAAAGGGTATAAAAATACACGATATTTACCAAAAGGGGATGATCAAAAATTTATATACCAAAAGGGGTATTACTCGTGGGTGATTTACGATATACCCCAAAAAAAAAATTTCCGTCATTTGTAAAACCAATCAACAAAAAAAAAAAAAAAAATTAATTGTATAACGTGGGTTGATCCACGTTATACAATATATATTGTATAACGTGCGTGACGTCCATATACCTTCATATATTTGTAAAATATATTGTATGCATCCACGTTCGTTATATATCTTGTTTCCATCTGTTTTCTGTTTGTTCTAAGTGCTCAATTTTTTCTACTGTTTTAGCATCCACCATGTGCTGTCCATTACCATCTTGACACCTCTTCCTTTTTAATCTTTTAAACATTTATGTACCTTCACTTTCCTATAGTTTCTGACTTTATCACTCAATCTTATCTACCATCTTTGTGTGTTACAAATATTTTTGCATTCTCCATATATATATATATATATATATATATATATATATATATATATATATATATATATATATATAGAGAGAGAGAGAGAGAGAGAGAGAGAGGTAGGAGCTAAAATGACTTATTTTTGCGGCCATTAGCGCAAAATAGTATGCTTTTTTTTAATATCAAAATGGGTATTTCGTTGGATAACCAACGAAATACCCACACAATACTGTTCTGGTGCTGAATGAATTACTTGCATTTCGCTACATGTGTAGCGAAATGTAACATTTTTTTTTTTTTTTTTGCATTTCGTTCAGCAATTCACGAAATAGGCTTTTTTTTTTTTTGCAATTCGTGAAATTAATGAATAAACTGATTTTTTTTTTTTTTTTTCGCATTTCGTTAATTTATCAACGAAATAGGCTTTTTTTTTTTTTTTGCATTTCGTGAAATTAATGAAAGAAACTGATTTTTTTTTTTTTTTTTGCATTTCGTGAATGAATGAACGAAATGCAGTTTTTTTTTTTTTTGTATTTCATGAATTAATGAATGAAAGTCCATTTTTTTTTGTATTTCGTGAATTAATGAACGACATAGGGTATATGTGATTTGTATATGTAATTAAACAAAAATTACAAGTTTAATTAATCAATAGTTGATAATTTAAGTCGTTGCTTCAATTAAAAAAGCTTTTAAAAAATGTTGGTTGAGTTTATTGGTCGAACTACAATTAAAATAATAAAAAAATCGTTGGGCTATCGATTAAAAAGGTATAAATTTATATTATAAAATGTTCTTTTAGTTAGTCATTTTCATAGAACAACGCTAAAAAAAGATGAAGAGATTGTGAGGAAAGTAAGATTGTTAAATATAACATAAAGATATTTGTATCATTTGTTGAGTCATTTGCTATGCTCAAATTGTGACTAGTCATCGGAGATTATTTTCCGTTGATAAGCATGAAGAATTTTTAATTTTCAAATTAAAAATCTTTGCGTTATAGAAAATTAAACTTGTTTCTTTCGTTATAGAATTTTTTTTTTTTTGTACTATTTCTATAACGCATATTTTTAATTTGAAAATAAAAAATTCTTCATGCTTATCAACAAAATAATCTCCAACGACTAGTCACAATTTGAACATAGCAAATGACCCAACAAATGATACAACTATCTTTATGTTATATTTAACAATCTTACTTTCCTCACAATTTCTTCATCTTTTTTAAGCTATTGTTCTATGAAAATGACTAACTAAAAAGAACATTTTATAATATAAATTTATACCTTTTTAATCAGTAGCTTCAACGATTTTTTTAGTATTTTAATTGTAGTTCGTTGACCAATAAACTCTACCAACATTTTTTAAAAGCCTTTTTAATTGAAGCAATGACTGAAATTATCAACTATTGATTAATTAAACTTGTAATTTTTGTTTAATTACATATTCAAATTACATATACCCTATTTCATTCATTAATTCACGAAATACAAAAAAAAAAAAAATCAGTTTCGTTCATTGATTCACGATATTAAAAAAAATCAGTTTCTTTCATTAATTTCACGAAATGCAAAAAAAAAAAAGCCTATTTCGTTGATCAATTCACAAAATGCGTAAAAAAAATTAAAAAAAAAATTGCAGCTTTGTTCATTAATTTCACGAATTGCAAAAAAAAAAAAAAAAAAAGCCTATTTCATGAATTGCTGAACGAAATGCAAAAAAAAAAAAAAAAATTGTTACATTTCCCTACACATGTAGCGAAATGCAAGTAATTCATTCGGCACCGGAACAGTATTGAACCAACGAAATACCCATTTTGATATAAAAAAAAAAAAAAAAAAGCATACTATTTTGGGCTAATGGCTGCAAAAATAAGCCATTTTGGTTCCGGATTCTCTATATATATATATATATGGAGAATGCAAAATATTTGTAACACACAAAGATGAGTAGATAAGATTGAGTGATAAAGTCAGAAACTATAGGAAAGTGAAGGTACATAAATGTTTAAAAGATTAAAAGAGGAAGGAGGTGTCAAGATGGTAATGGACAGCACATGGTGGATGCTAAAACAGTAGAAAAAAATTGAGCACTTAGAACAAACAGAAAACAGATGGAAACAAGATATAACGAACGTGGATGCATACAATATATTCTACAAATATATGAAGGTATAACGTGGACATCACCACGTTACACAATATATATTGTATAACGTGGATCAGCCCACGTTATACAATTAAATTTTTTTTTTTCGTTGATTGATTTTTGACAAGTTTTAATTTTTTTTGGTATATCGTGGATCACCCCACGATATACCCATTTTGGTATATAAATTTTTTATCATCCCCTTTTAATAAATACCGTGTATTTTTATACCCTTTAGGCTCCGGACTCCAAACAATGGCATCATCACTTCAAAGTAGTGCATTTCCTTGTCCTGCAAGTCGGGTGCTTGTAGAGTAACTTTGTAGAAGTACGTGTTTTCTTTAATTTCTTAAATGGAAATACAATGCTCGCACAACTTATGACTTACAAATCTAATATTGTCAATGACATTTGATTGAAAAGTAAAATCTGTTTATGTGTCTTCTTTAAGTCAGTGTAATACATCTCACTGTAATTATTTTGCATGTACTTGATCTTCTATCTTATCCAAAGAATCTAGCCTATTTCTACAAAGAGGGGATTATGTTCCTGGCTTGAAGGCACATTTAATCACATCTCGCAGCACTTCTTTGAAATTTAAACTCTATAAGTTCATCTTCTTTTCTGAAAAAAGATTATCATTACCAAAAAAAAAAAAAATTAGGAAACTAACATTGAAACTTACCTCACAGGCTCATACTCTCCAATTTTGAACAACACAACTAGGTTGAGTGCTTTGTTATAGAAAAAATAAGGCCACAAAAACCTGAAAAAATAAGAAAATAAGATTAGCACAAAATCTACAAAAACTAAGGACCCGTTTGGCCATGAAAATTCCAAATATAACTTGAAAATGTATTTGAAATTTGAAAAATGCCTAAAATCTTGTTTTCACTTTTTTCACTTTTAATACATTCAAACAACCAAATATTTTTTGTAAAAACTATTTTAAATAAAAAGAAAATATATGATTTTCATGGCAAAACTCCTACTAAATAAGGAACGAAAAAGAAATTTGCACACATAGCCTCTTTATCCAAGTATGACAATAAAGTACCGCTCCATGTCTTCTCCAACGGGTACTTCAACATTAATGAAAACAGTTAAGACTTTCTAATTCTTACTACATTAATTAGAGATCTTGCTCAATTTATATATAAAAGAAAAAACAAGATTAAAACAAGATTATTTTTATACAACAATAATGATAGTTATACGTAGTCTCAAATAAGTTAGGATTGATCATTTGAATCATCACTAATCATATTTTTCATTTAGTACTATTAATAAAGTGTGTTATTCCCTCCGGTTCAAAATAAGTGTTTACTTAACCTTTTTATTTTGGATCAAATTAAGTGTTCACTTACAAAATCAACAAGGAATTAACTTTATCTTTTCCAATTTACTCCTCCTTAGTCGAGGCAATAAAGAAGCAAGAGTCTTATAAATTAAAGGTAGTTTATTGAATCTACCAAATATTTTTCTATGAGTTAATATTTTATTAAAGGGTACGAAAAAGACTAAGTAAACGCTTACTTTGAACCGGAAGGAGTATTGATAAAAGAACCCTTTTTATACTTACCTGTAAAAGTAGCCAACTCAGCTTTATAGTCATTGCCCCTGATGCTTTTGGCATTGTTGTCCAAAAACAAATTCAACCTACATAATTAATTTGTGAAAACTTAATTAGTAGTACATAACATGAAAATACTTTTAACACATAACAAGTTAAACCGTTTTGTGTACCTCTGGAACTCAGTTTTGTGCGTGTGAGTCAGGTTGAGATTAATTTGGTCCTAATCACATAAAATAATAAAATTAAGCTTTGAAATTAAGGAAACAAGAGCCAAATAAAATTAGATGTTAACACTAGGTTGAGTGCTTTGTTATAGAAAAGGTTATCATTAAAAAAAAAGAGCAAATTACGAAACTAACACTGAAACTCACCTCATACTCTCCAATTTTGAACAACACAACTAGGTCGAGTGCTTTATTATAGAAAAAATAATGCCATAAATACCTGAAAAATTAAAAAACAAGATTAGCACAAAATCTACAAAAACTAAGGACCCGTTTGGCCATAAAAATTCCAAATATAACCTAAAGTTGTATTTGAAATTTGAAAAACACCTAAAAATATGTTTTCACTTTTTTCACTTTCAATACATTCAAGCAACAAAATATTCTTTACAAAAACTATAACCAAACACAACTCCAACTTCAAAATTCCAAATAAAGTGAAAAATCTATGAATTTCATGGTCAAACGCCTACTAAATAAGGAAAGAAATTTGCTCACGTAGCCTCTTTATCCAAGTATGACACGATCTGAGGATTCACAATAAATCTGTATATTTTTGAATCATCTATATTGACCACATTATGCATGGGATTATTGAAGGTAACGAGAAATGGGTCCTCATGTGGATATTTGTCACGCCCCGAACCTGGGCCTGGACGTAACACGGCACCCGGTGCCTGACTGCATGTGACCGAGCGAACCAACTGGCTGGCTGAATCAACATGTGATATCAAAACATAACTGAATGTGGAAACAACTAAACACATGCTGATATACTAAAAGTCTGACTGAAATCATAATGCGGAAATACTTAGACAATCTGAAATATCTGAACGTAGCCAACATGGCTTAAACAAAAACAACTGAACAACTGCCAACAAGGCTAACATAATAAATATCTGACTGTCTGAACTGTGTCTATGAAGCCTCTAAGAATACTGAATAATAGAGCTGTCTATGAACTGAAATAACTAGATAGCTGACAACGCCCCGAAGGAATTTGGGGCTCACCAGTAGCTGATACGTGCACTCCTAAATAGCTGAGTCGTCAACCTGTATATCGTTACTCGCATCGCGAGATGCGGCCCTGCTAATAAAAAGGACATCAAAGACATTTGAATTGTGCGTGTGTAAAGAATCCGAATAATAAAATACTAAAGCGGCCGAAACCGATAACGTAATCAGAATCGTAATGGCAAGGAAGTAGAGCTATGAATACTCCTTGCTCTCTATACGAATCATCCGTATTATCCGTGTTTGTGTATATGTGGGGCCCGCCCAATAATAAATGCACGCTATGGCTCTCGCCTAGTAGTGCGTCGGTCAATGGCCTCGGCCATGTATACGTATACACAAGATCGTCCGTGCCCTCGGGCAAAATCACATATGTATAATTATGGTTAATTAATAGGACCGAGACCATAATAACAATGAACAATGCCGAACCGAAATAGACATGCGGACCGAATTAAAACACCGATCATTTCGAGCATACTGAATTTCTGGATCGAGACTCACGTGGTAACAATACATAAGTCTATAAAGATTACGTCTTTGAGTTCATGATATTCAAATTGTCAACCATGAACGAATTCTCAGAATCGCAACCCTAGAAGATAACGGTTCTACAACATATCATGAAACTAGGGCTAAAGCTGTATATTGAGTCAAATTACTGACAAGTATGAAGAATGAGGCGTAGGGAGAATCATGAACATTCCCTAACGTAGATAGTTAGCCTCGCATACCTTAGTCGCTCCAAAACTTGAATTAAAGACTTGGGCTTTGAAGAGGATTTTCAAAATCTTGAATTTTTGAACCTTGATATGGGTTTTCTTGAAAACCTTATGTTAAGAATGATGAGTTCTTGCTTAATGATCATGAACGTATGTTGGAATTGACTTGGAATGCATGGAATAGGCTTACCTTAAAGTATCTTGAAGGTTGGGAGAGAAGAGCTTCGTCCTTAGGGCTTGAGAGACTTCTTTAGGGTTCTTTTACCTCGAGGAAAAATTGGTTTAAAACGAAGTGGGAATGAATAAAACGAAATTTGGCTCTTAAAACGTCGTGGTCGGTGCGCGGTCGCGCACCGCTCGGAGGGTACTTCGCGTTGTGTGATCGCGCGGCAAAGGCGAACAACGCACTCACGGTGCGCGATCGCGCAGCTGAAATGTACTTCGCGCAGCACTTCGCGCAGAGTAAAACAGGTATAACTTCTAGCACAGAGCTCTGTTTGAGCTCCATAATATATGGTTGGAAAGGTATTTCAAAGGCCTACAACTTTCATGTTTTGAGTTTTCTCAAATTCCTAACGTCACTACCCGAAAATCGGCATAAGTACAAGCTGTCTCTCGTACTTAGACGAATTTAGAAGGCCTTGAGAACTTCACTTTGTTTGGTTTGACTTCAAAACGACTGTTTATCACCCGAATGGATTCATATAGCTAAAATATGATCTTTATACTAGTTTCATACGTTCACATCTGATTCGGATTTACGGGATATTACCGATATGGTTTAGTATGAAAGTACGAGGTGTTACAATATTTACTCTCCACGATTTGAGGTCTGGGGGTCAAAATTTTAAGACAGGACAACGACCTCAAGCTAATGTATAACAACCAAGGGCGTCTCAATAAAATTAATGGCCTAAAGTTTAAATTTAATCCGAGACATTAAATATATACACATACATAAAAAAAAAATCTAGTCTTGCCTTTTTGTTTTTTTATAATTGTTGCATTTACTTTACATAGTAAAATTATTATTAATAATTACAATAGTGAGGATTAATTCAAGTTAATAAGATGTTAGTCATGTGTTTTAAATACATTACCTTAGATGTTGTTGTAAAAACTTTATTTAATTGTATAAAGATTTTGAGTAATTTAGTTCAAAGTTCTAAAATATTTCTCTTAAAAAGTAGATAGTTTTTTCCCTTCTTTTATTATATAAATTTTGTAATTCTTTTTACAATCTTCAATATTGTCTAAAAAAAAAAATCATAAAATTCGTCCGTAAAAATTTTGGGGCCTCAAAAGTTTGGGGGGGGCTAAAACAAAGGTTTTACTAGCTTCACCTTTGAGCCACCCCTGATAACAACCATCAAATTAATGAACAAGTATCAGTATTTAATATATTTTCAAAATCGAATTTTGGGTTTTGCTTTGTGAAAGAAAACGATGAAAAAGAATGGTAGCAGCAAGTATCGGGAGAATTCGATTTGCTTTTTGCTTATTGATTTGTCAATTTTATAAAAAAAAAATTAAAATATAAAGTGTTAAAAGAAATTCTGTATAATATTCCGTATGATAGCCAAAAAGGGAAAAAATTACCCCCAAAGGAAAAGAACTGCACGAGTTCAATTTATACTTTCTTCTAGTTTTAAAAAGTGAATTAAAAGAGAATTTTGCTTGTTATAACAAAAAAATGAAAAACCTATTGTTGGGCTTTCAAACCCACATCTCTGGAAAGAGAGAGATTTCACGTCCGCATTACCAATCGAACCGTCCGCTTATTTGTGTATGTGGGTTCGCAAGTAAACAATATCTACCTTTATTGTTTTTCTATATTAAAAATACAGGGTCTATGCAAAAGCTACTGGGTTCGGCCGAACCCCCCTTTAACACTGTAGCTCCCCCCTGCTCCCATTGCTGCAACCAAAATAAAAAAGTCAGATATTATTAAATATTTTCTCTGTCCCAATTTAGATGTCACCTTTTCCATAAAAACTGAACAACAATTCTCTAAAAGAGATTGTGCAAATTAAATAAAGCATAACAAATCATGTATTCCAACAAGTTGTGAACTGGAAACATAATAATTCAGCGACGCAAAAACTCCAACATCAAGCAGATATCTAAAACTCAATACATATACCTTTCTACGATAGGAAATCACAGTTAAGCTTCCACCATCAGAACCACTGCCGAAATTACAGGCAATGTGCTTTATTCCTCTAAGGCTCTAACCCAATAGGAGAAAGACTGAATTTTTTGAACTCAACATAAAGGAAAGCAAAAGTCACTCCATGAGGAAGGAGAAAACAAGAGAATACTACAAATGGAAAGCAGTGGGATAGATAGAGATGATGATAACGGGATTGCACATTGAATCGACATGCCCCAAATTCTTGCTTGTTAAGACCAAATTAAAAAAAAAATCCTAATTAGGATAATTGAAATCCGCAAATTCTTGAACACCAACATCACCAAAGCAACATCAACATCCATATACTTACAAGTGTGATCATAAACCTATTATTTTGAACGAAAATTACATATAGAAAGGGTAAAATTTCGAATCTTACCTTGAAGAAACTCTAAGATGCAATTCTTTTTTTCTTCAGAACTGCCTATGTGTTTTTATGAGATTTTGGAGGAGGGGGGTGGGTTGGGCGGGAAAAAGAGGGAAAAACTAGTGCCCAAATTTTATTGATTAATTAATTTTTAACGACCGGTAATTATGATTTTTAATGACAGAATATTATCCCTTCGTCAATATCGACCTAAAAATTGGCTTTAACAAAGTTGGTCATTAGAAGTGTATTTACAACGACCGGATTCATTGTCCCTTCGTTAAGAAGTGGTCGCTAAAAATCATATTTCTTGTAGTACTGCTGAAGTCCTTGAATAAAACCTTCCCCAGTCCTACATGATACTACAACGGTATAAAAATATACTAAGATGGTATCACGGGGCATTGGATCAAGCCTTTAATGAAAACATTCTTCAATGCTCTCGATACTATCATAGTATAATAATATACTGAGATGGTATCATGCAAGACTACTGCAGTCCTTCAATGAAAACACTATTCAACAGTCCTCCATGACATGATGGTATAAAAATATACTGAGATGGTATCGACTGCTGAAGTCCTTCAATGCAACAGTCCCCAATCCTCCATGATACCATCATGGTATAAATATATACTGGGCCAAACCCATCGTCCCCTCGTGGTCGTCCTTCTTACACACTTGAGCACCCCAAGTGACATTTGTTCGGTGGACAACCGATGTTCCATTTAGACGCTTATCGCCGACATGGCAATTTGGGTGAGGTCCACGTTAAATAGGCGCGTCAAAATGCTATTTTAAAGTTGGGAACATAGTTTTCTTAGTTTTTAACTATTTTCTTTTTGGTTATTTTATTTATTTAGTTATGGGGGTCCCACACACTCTCTTCCCCACACTTCTCCTTCTCCAAATTTCTGAAAAAATGGCACCATACACCCTCTTCCCCAAACTTCTCCTTCCCCAAATTTCTTAACAATATGGAATTAAAAGTTGGTGGACCTTATTAAATTGTTAAGAAATAAGAAGCAATTACAAAAATATCATCAAAAGCCATACATTTTCTTGATTGATTGTTATGTACCCATCATTGTTCTTGTCAAATATTGCAAAAATACTCTTTAACTCAACCTTGTTATGGCTTTTTAAATTACTACTAATGCTCTTCTGCATTCGACCATAGTTCTTTGAACTTAAATTTGAGTTCTTGAAAAGAGGAGGTTGAGATGGAGTTTGAGTTATGAAAAACCCATATCCTTTCTTTACTTTTTTTTTTTTGCTGATACATAATTTGTTTATTGATTTAACTTGCCACGTTAAAAAATGATAGGAGGAGAAGGTTGGATATTGGTGGTGGTGTTGCGGTGGCAAGGTGGTGGTGGATGGTGGATGGAGGAAGTGTTGAGAAGGAGAGATAAACAAGAAGAAGAAGTGAACACAAAAAAATTGCAATGGTGGGGATCTGGTGAAGAAGACGCAGGAAGAGGGGGGGGGGGGGGGAGGGGGGGTGGATAGAAATCCTAAAGAAAAATAAATAAAAAGGTTTTTTTTGTAAAAAAAAAAAAAAAAAAATCCACGTGTCCCATACGAATTCGTTAATTTTTCCACGTAAGAGGCGCTTGGCAACATGCGCTTCAGCTAATTCTGAAATTGTGCAAAAAGTGCCTAAATGGAACATCGGTTGTCCACCTGAAGTGTCTAAATGGAACAAAGGTCACTTGAGGTGCTCAAGTGAAAGAAGTAGACGACCACGAGGGGCTGGCGATGGGTTTGGCCTATATACTGAGATGGTAACATGGAAGATTTCTTGAGTCCTTCACGTGTGTTAGCAGTCTTGCATGATTGCATGATACCATCATGGTATATACCATATACAGAGATGGTATCATGAAGGACTGCATATATCATGAAGGATCGTTTTAACGATATTCAAAGAGAAGTCCTTTATGATACCATCATGGTATATAAATATACGCAGATGGTATCATGGAGGACTGCTTCATCCTTTAATGACATTTCTCAATCCTCCATGATACCATCTACGTAGATTTATATACCATGATGGTATCATGAAGGACTCTTTTTGAATAGAGGTTGGTTTATTCCTTCAAGAAAAATACAACTCAATTCTTTATGATACCCACATAGCATATATGACATACTAACAGGGTATCATGAATGACTGACTCACACATGATATATCATATGCTGACAAGATGTCATAGAGGACTGATTCATTCCTTCAAAAAAAAATATATATAAATCAATCATATATGATACCCACACGGTATATATCTATATTGACAAGGTATCATAAAGACTAATTCATTCCATAAAAAAAAAAAATCTTCAATCCTTTATGATACCACATATATATCATGTATTGACAGGCTATCATAAATGACAGATTTCATTCGAGTTACCAACATAACAAAAAGGAGAGTTCTGGGGGGGGGGGAGGGGGGGGGGGTAATTTTTATTTTTTTAATAACAAATAGAGTTTAAGCTTAATTTTTGATATTTTAATTTTTATCGAAAGAGATACATTTGCTAAAAAGAAAAAAATTATAAAAATATGTTTTCAATTAATATAGGTTGTAGTAAATAAGCTTGTGACTTTAGTATTTTTCTTAATTACTTCTTGTTGAAGTCTAATTATTTAGTTTTTCTATATTTTTATTAGTCCGAAAAAGAAAAAAAAAAACTTTCCACAGAAAACCCACTAAACTCTTTCTTCTCTTTTTTCCAATAAGGTACAAAGTTCCATTTCTTCTCTCAATTTTCCATTCACACTGCAACTAAAAATCCACCATTATTTACCTTTTCTATTTCTTTCAACTTTGTTGCATGGCAGACTTGCCCGAGTCTAGCACTAGTACTACTGATCCCCCGTCATATCCATATGCTTATCACTATGTCAACGGCCTTCTCTGTTTCATTGAATTCACTGATGGTTCTTGTCAAACCCCATATGCTTATCATTAAAGAAAGTCCTCAAAGAGCTGCTGCGCATACCTGTCAAGGTAATAAATACTGTACAAGTTTTAATTTTGTAATTGCTGATTCACATTTCTTGTGAATGGTGGGATAGGTATGAGGAAGGATGAAGCTTGAGTTTAAGCTTGGTAAGTATGATTTTCCTGAACTTGGAGTGATCGATTGGGAGATCATTTTCGGAACTTCGGCTGGTGAAAATGATAATGTGGTTCTTGCAAGAAAGTCCTCAAAGGATGCTAATGCGTCAAGGTAATAGACACTGTTTAATTTTGTAATTGTCCGATTCACATTTCTTGGACTGGTGGGATAGGTGATAAGGTAACCTTGAAAGGCACTGAGGAGGATCACGGGTTTTTTATTTTTATGACATGACAGAACCCATACAATTTATCCTTCGGACGTAGCGATAAAATTTTATTTATTTATTTATTCTTTGTGCATAGCTCACAAACAACACGGGGAGAGATAACCCGCGCTAAGCAAGCGCTTGTGCGAGATCGCTCAATTAGGAAGGCAAATCCTTCCTTTCCTGTGGTAGGGGTTTGTCACGAGACCTTCATTATGGAAGCTCCATAGCTCTCTTTGTCTTAGTGACTACCCTTTTGATATCTTTTTTTTTTTTTTTGGTGGGGTAGGTTTGAGGAGGGTAGAGAGTGGCAGAGGAGCGGTTAATTAGGGAGAGGTGATTCGACAGGTCATGACCCTAGATAGGTGAGCATGGAGATCGAGGATTAGATTAGGATAAACAGTTAGTGGGTAGTCGAGCCGCTCTTTCCTGTGGTAGAGCGGCGTTCTAGTCTGAAGCATCTATCTGTTTCCTTACTAGTATTATTATTTTTATGGAAGCATTATCTTATTCTTCGATTTTATTACTACTGTTGTTTCATTTACTTTGGCTATCTGCACCATTTTATTGTCAGTACTTTTATTTCTTCAATATTTACACCATAGCTTCTTACGCTTGTACTTCTTTCAAACCTGTGTTTTTTTTTTTTTTTTTTTTGAGGTCATATTGAAACAACCTCGCTACCCCCAAGAGTAGGGGCCGCAGTAAGGTCTTCCTACACTTCACCTCCCAGGACCCAGCAGACTATCTCCTTTGGTATGTTGTTGGTGGTGGCTGTGGTGAGATAGCAATTCTATTATGCAACTAATAAAGTTCGCAACAACCACCATACATAACAGTTACAAGTAGTAAATACTACAACAACTGCACTTCAATCCGAACTAGTTGAGTCCATTGTATGAATTTTTAATCTCCTTTTTGTTTGATTTGGATCTATATGCATTTCGATACTCAATAACTTGAGACAAATTTAGGGTTCTCTAACATCAAAGATTCTCTAGATTTTCTTCTTGTATAAAAATAGTAGACTTTTGCCCAATGTTTAGTGCACCAATAAGACAAGTTTAATCTCAACATGTTACGAGTATTAAATAATTTCCGTTTCACCATCTAGCAGAAACAGAGCCAAAACCCACTGGAAAAGGAGATGAGAAAGGAGTTGAAGTGTCAGAAGAACGAATTCTGTGCATGGATCGAATTCGTGAAGAGCTTTCTTGTGCTGTAAGAGTCTCAGCTCATTCTTGGATCTTAGTGACCTTTTCCATCTATCAGTAAAGTGATTTTTCATCATCTATTAGCGTTGTTCAATTGTATTTGCATATTTGTTTGGAGATTTGTTTTGAACCCAGTACCACTTCTTGTGGACACAGGTATAATCTAAACGGAAATTTTCGTTAACTCAAATTCATACAGCACTAACTTTAGAGGTTCTCAATAGTTGGGTTCTGACTTATTTGGTTCAATCATGTCTATAGTTTCTGTGGGGAGTGTCTGGGATCTGCTGCTGATATATGTGGGACGCGATGCCCCAAGTGCAGGCAGCTTACCAGGTATCTTTAGAATTTTCTTACCAAAGCTGGAGTAATCTTATTAATAAGAAAAAGGATTAGACTTCGTTCTTCTAGTTGAGTTGGGTGAGAATGGCCTCATCTAAAATTTTACGTTTTTCAGAAAAAGGGTTTTTATTTGAGGCTTGATCATCCTGCGCTTGATTTGCAGCGACGGAAGATCTTGCTCTGTAAACACAGGCCTTTGGAATACAATTCAACTACTATTTCCTAAAGAAGTAGCAGCAAGAAAAGCAGCTTTAAATGATGGAGAAGCTGAGCATCAAAGTTCACTAAGAATTGCTAGTCATACTAATATTTCAAGAAGCAGAACAGCATCTAGCGCTCGAAGTCAAAGAAGGAATTTTCACTCTTCGAGAATACGAGGTTATTTCAGGACAGGGAGATAGTTACCAAATCAGGATGATGCTGCTGCATTGGCATGGCAACTGCAGAGAGAGGATTTCATGTAGAACTTTAGGACAGACAGAATTTGAGGGTCGTGGCTCTTAAGGTTTCTAAATTTTCTTATACTTCAAACGAGACTAACCTCAGAGTGCATCGTTGACCAGTCCAGGAGAATCAAGGAAGCAGTGGATTTCTTGTGAATCTTTTCCCCTTAATTTTGACTCAGTTCTGTTTGCTTTGCAGCTTTACATGGCGATCTCTACCTTCTATGTTTTATTTAGGAATTGATGAACGAATATTACTTGTAAAAGATATTATCAAAACTAAAGCCTCTCCTTGCTCAGTTTGATCAACACTCTCCTACTAAACTGCTCATGACAATTATTTGGAGGATGATCTGATACCAACAAGAATTTTCACGCGATATCTCAGTGAACGTATTGGAAGTCCAGACAGATTAAGAGGTGACCCGAATAAATGGGCTCAACAGCATTCATTGACTCGTTAAGTGAAGTTAAAAAGAAGCTGAACCAAGACTGAATGGTTCGAACAAGTCTTAAGAGAGAAGCTGGTGGGGGAAGATATGGCAGAGCTACCCTTGGCTTAGGGTATTCAGTTGAACACCCTTCACCGAAAATTATACTGGGAATATTGGTACAAAATTACCTGTTACAGATGTATAGTAAATCTTGAACACCGTTGACACAACTGAGATAAGGTATCCCCGAGAAGGGTGTTCAATGTGAGTCGAAAGTCTAGGTTCTTTCCCGGCATTCTACATTGGCCTAGTTTTTACTTTTTAGAACAGACCAAACAGATTTCTTTTTTAAAACAGACCAAAGCAATGAGTTTGCTTGACGTGTTTTTAATAAGTTAAGGTTGGTAATTCTCATAAACAAATCCCCCAAAGTAAGTCAGAAATCGGAAGTGAAGAAGAATGCTCAGTGCCGCCCTGTCTCAATCGCTGAAGCTGGTTGCCTGGTTCGACTCTCTTCTCTCTTTTCTCCTTTTTTCCTTCTTCTTTTGTTTCTTCAGAGTTCCAATAAAACTGATTTGTGTTTGGATTTTGCTTTACTGATTGCCTGGTCTGGACTGATTTTCTCTGTGGACTTTCTTTCTACAGACATTGCCTTGCTTGAATACGAGGACTATATTTTCTCCTCTAATTGTATGCTTTAATACTTCTCCCCCACTTCTTTGAACTTCTAATTTGTGGTTTCCATATCTAGTTTTCTTGAAGTGAGCTATTTTGTGGACATTGTTTTATGCATCCATAATGGAGTAGCATTTTTCTTCACATTACTTGGTCTTTTCTCAGTGTCATTTCTTCTTTTTTGAACTGCTTCCGTTTGCTTTTATTTAGCCGAGGGTCTACCGGAACGGCCTCAATACCTTCTAAGGTAGGGTTAAGGTCTGCGTACACTCTACCCTCCCCAAACCCCAATTGTGGGATTACACTGGGTATTATGTTGTTGTTGTTTGTCATTTCTCCAATCTACCTTGCAAAGTATTATATTTTGTTTGAGTGAGGGAAAGTTCTTTTGGGGGGGCTGAAGTAAACTTTAAACCTGTGTTATGAAAGGTGCAAAAATAGTGTAAAAAGGTGAGTATTAGTTTTTCTCTTACCTATAATTTTCTCTGTTAACACTGCAGAATGATGATTTATCCAAAGTTTTTATCCAAAGAAATATACTTGTTTCCCTTAGGATTCTTGACTTTTCCAATGGGTTATGGGTATCTTATAATGAAATGTTTCACTGTGAAATCCTCAAATTTGACCATCTTTTCCAGATCTATCCTAATGTTCCCTAGCTCACATCTTCCTCTGTAAAGACTAAAATGAACTGTGTTGAATGTTGATGTGCTTTCAAGGGTATCTGTCAATTCCGTTATGAGGACTTAACATGTTAACACATGACATGGTTGTTACATGGCTTACCTTAGTAAATTAATGAACCCATCATTGCTGAAAATTGTTCATTGCTGAAATTGTTCGGAAACAACCTCTCTTACTAAACACCTCTATCCCACAAAGGTAGAGGTACGGTCAAGGTCTGTACCTTATCCTCTCCAGGGCTTACTTGTGGATTATCTGCAGTATGTTGTTGTTGTTGCTGCACATGGACTTTGATTTAGCTGCGGATTATTTCGCCTGTTTTTTCCCTTAAAAGTAGTGAGCATAGTTTAAAGATATATGACCTTTCTATATTATGACAGTTATTGACTGACCAACAATGTAACTCAATTCATTTACGATCATAAGTTAAAGACCGATCCTTAAGACGATCATCCATTGAGAATTCTTGTTTTTTGCACCGTGGGGTCTTTTTTCTATGCCATTCTTTAAATTTTGTTTTGTTTAGTGAACTAAATTTCGAATTTAAAAGTAGTTAGATGAAATATCTTTTTGTAGACAAAACTAGTCCGTTGGGCTAAAAGGAACAGAGTTCAAAGAGTTATCTTAAAGAAGGCCCTTTGTGCAAATGCCATTCATGACAAAAGAGCACACCCATGAACATTACTCCACTATGGAAATGTAATAGAGTTTTACTGGATCATAAGTTAATAGTAGTTTCTACATATTCATTGGATTTTGAAAACAAATAAAATTTTAAAAAAAATTCGAAGAAACTTCGTAACCAAAAGGTATGAATTACACATTTTATGCTCCGCTCCCTACCTATAAAGATGCATAAGTATGCTCTTTTTGATAATTCCTTCACAAAGTGTCTTGGGTAAAAATGGACCCTGACCGCATAACTTATCGAGGAATTATCAAAGGTGATGGACCAAGATACTTGCTAAGTTCCCATAAGGCATAAGTAAAAGATTATAATTCCTTCACAAAGTTTACGCGTGAAACTTTTAACGGAGCAAGAATTTTACTACCTTTGGTATAAAAAAATCTTAGTCCAAATAAAATTTAAACTCTCATTGCATTTTTTTTAAAATTTTGGATGAAAATGGAAAAAAAGAAATTTAAAGACCACCCCAAACGGGTGGCACTCCGAAAAAAATGTAAGTTAATAGTAGTTTCTACATTTCATGTTTTGAAAACAAATATATAGGACTAAACCTAGTAACCAAAAAGGGCTAGGCTCCGCTCCCTACCTATAAAGATGCACTCTTTTATGAAAATGGAAATGGACCCTGATGAGGAAACTTGTTTGTAGAGCAAGAAAAAGATTACCCTGAAAATGTGAAACTGCGGCAAGAATGTACTACTATTTTATAAAATCTTAGTACAAATGTCTCTCATCATTTGCTTACATTGCGTGCTTCATTTCCAAGTGAAATGCCATATAATTTTGTTCTTGATATATCAGACACATTTCTGTGGCACTGCCAAACTACTAGCACAACAAAGTAAAAACACATGACTCTGGTAAGTTCATTCGGACTTGGTCCATATATATCCATGATATTGATTTCTACGGTCAACTTAAACTAGTTTAGAATTGAGGTTTAAATCCTTGATCTAAAATTGGTACCAAAACCATAGACTCTTTAAGGGAGGACAACTGTCAAGGGGTGTGATACGATGGATGAGATTCATCTACACTTAATTAAGCATCTCAGGTTGGTGTCTCGAGAATGGAAAAACCCCTTGATATGAAGCACGCCCCCCTTTAATAAGTCCTACGTGGTATGTAACTAGATTAGTCATGCTAGTGAATTCCGAATGATTGTTCCAAAAAACAAAAAAACTAGGGAGGACAGGAATGAAAAAGAAGAAAAAGACTAGGATTAGCGTAGCTTTTTTTGTAAAGTTGGGTACCCGTGTAGTACAAATATAAAGTTCTTCAAACTCCACCAAAAGGATTCAAAATATAAAGAAATAAACACACGAAGAAGTTAGGAGGATTTACTATCTACTATATATGCATATAGAATATTTTTGACTTTATATATATGAAGGAGATTCGGATGAACCCCTTTCGCCCCCTAGCTCCACCTATGAGGAAAATCACCGAGGAATGTGGTAGGATGGATCATGAAATCCCTTCACTCTTAACTAGGGTTCGGATTCGTGTCCGGAAAATAGGAAAACCCCTTATAGGCCTTACGTTGCACGAATCTAGATATTAATCAACTAGTGGGTTATGTCTATCAGATGGTTATACCAAAAAAAAAAAGGGTGGACAGGAATGAAAAAAGAAAAAAAGACCTAGGATTAGTCTAGCTTTTTTGTTAAAGTTGGGTACCCGAGAGCAGAGATATAAAGTTCTTCAAACTTCACCAAAATGTTGTTGACAAATCCTCGGAATTTGTCTTTTGCTTTAAGTCTTAATCTTTAATCAACTTTTTTTTTTTTTGCCTTTCGTCCCAGGACTAGAACTCTAGTAGTTTGTTAGTGAAACTACCTCTCTAAAATAAATTATCCAAAGGTTGATATGCTTTATCAATTTACAAAAATTAAGGAAACTGAAGCATCACTATGATCTAATCTTTCGTTGAGAATTTGATTAGTATTAAAAAAGAACCTTGCTTGGTGGTTTCAGGATTTAAAGAATATTTTGTGAAGCATTTCCGCATATCATTTCTGTATAAAAAGAGTGTCTAAAGATTCGGCTTAGCTCACTGGCATTGACTCAAACTTTGCCATTTTGTACTATGATATCTACTAAAGTTGTATAAATATTAAGTTTGGAACCTATTAACTCAAATGCTAAATGATTTTAATAACATATTGGACCCATAAAATTCAAATCTTAAATGCGCCTCTACATGCATGCTCATGCAAGCATTATACCCAAGAAGCTCAACAAAACCAAACAGACAGGAACAAGAAAAGATCTAGAAAGCTCATGCTAGCTAGGCTCAATGTTTTCAAAAAAGATGGAGGTGTTTGTATCTCACATTGTTTAAGGAAATAAACTGTTTGTAATATTTCTTTATCTATTTTTGAACAATAATACTTCATGACTAGATTTAATGGTTAAATAAGCTTCAATGTCTTTTTAACATGGCATCAAGCGAGACTCATTCATATTCTCCATTTATCTAATATTGATTGATGTTATAGCTAAAACCATTGTACAACATAAAAGCTAAAAATAAAGCATATAGTAGTTGCCCGTATATAGGGCTAATTGTCCCTTGTAATTGGGTTGGATTCTTTCTTCATGATCATTTCTTAGGTCCACTCGGTGGGCAAACGAAAAAATAAAAAGAAACAAGAATAATTAAAGAAAAGTTGGAGAAAAGTATATATGGAGTGCCATGGTTTTCATAATATATCATGTTACTGGGAATAAAATGAGGACCACCTACAATAATCAGAAGTGAAAGACACAACCTGTGCTGCCATCTCTCCACCTTATCTTTTTCTTTTTGTGTTAGCTTACACACAAAACAAGTATTGACCTATCGAGCAAAATAGTGGAGATTTCTACGTCCTTTAACAAGAGATCTCGAACAAAATACTATTACATTGTGCATAAAACATTTATTGAACTATTAAGCAAAATAGTAAAAAATTACACAGTCTTAACTAGATATTTCAAATTCAAACTTTCAGAATAAAAAATCTTTCAACACCAAAGATAACCCCTTAGAGGGTTTAATTATTTCCCTTACGACAAATTTAAATTGGTTAAGATTTAGTGAACTTCGAATAGCGAATGATTAATTTAATTTAAAGAAAAGCAAATATGCATATGTATTGAACCAAAATATTGCACACTAATGCTTAGCTGTAAATAAATTGGTATGGCCATTCACTGCAAATCACAGTCAACTTTTCTCTATGGCTTTGCCTTGGGATTACTCAAATTATTATCTATGGCCAACTCGAAAGCAAGGCAATGTTATGACTTATGGTGAGAAGGATATATAAAGAAAACACCTTTTCAATCTTTTTTTATACATTTTTTGGTCCTATTTTTTATACATTACTCCTTTTTATTTTACCTATCTGATCTTTTTTAATTGCTTCAAATTTCCTACACCAACTTATTAAGCAGTAATCTTGTTAGATAGCTTATTTCTATAAATTTATTGCCGCTTTCCCTTAAGAATATGTATTTTGGTTCTTTATATACTAACGCTATAAATATTTTTAAATATTTTTTCGCCGTATAAGCCTTCTACAGAAAATATGTTGGTTCACTTAGGGTCATTTGGTTGGAAACAAGTTATCTCAGGATAACTTATCCTGGGATTATTTATCCCGATATTAGTTATTCCACCCTCCCATAGGGATAAAATAACACTATAATCCTGGGATGACTAATCTCAGGATTAGTTATACTACCATTTTATCCCAACCAAACGTGAGATAAATTCATCTGAAATATAATCCCAGGATTATTTATCCTTATCCCTTGTACCAAACGAGAAGATAATATTTTTCTATGATCAAATTCGACTTATGTTGTGTATGGAGTTTAACTTATATACGCAGATAATGTAAAAAAAAAATTACATTATTAAAAGATATCTACACCTTTCATAAAAAAGGAATTTGTAACATTGAAAATTTCAATAAGACAGATTACCTGCTACAACAAATTTAACTCACTTGATTGTTTTTATATTGTCTGTAGGTATTAGTTAAATTCTTCTATGTAATAATAGGTTAGTACAAAATGTAATAGTTTAATTAGGCTACAAATTAGTGCTTATAATAAAATTATATTAATATCTTATACATGAATTATTGATTGTACTATCTTTTTTTTTAAACCATAGTTAAGGAATTATGATGATATGCTAATTAAAGAAGCAAGTGATCAATGATGTGTTTAATTCAGCAAATCAGAATTGACAGAACCATATAATTTGGCATTTAGCCAATGGACTCCATAAAGTCAAAAGTGGTGAATGAATTTTTACTGTTTTAATATATGATTATATTCTTTTATATTCATACCAGAGAACATGGTTTTGTCTGCAATGTGCTTTGCTCTCATTATGACTTATAATGAGTTCACCTTTTTCGCTTTTCAGGCAAATGTTTTTTCATTTTTTTTTCTCTTTGTGGTAATGGGGTTTGTGTGATTCTTAAAATAAAAATAATCCGAAATTTATTTGATTAATTAATGTTGTAATGATATGAACAACAAGGAGGAGTAATTGGGCTAACTCAGCAAGCAATTTCCCATGTGAAATTCATAATGACTTGCACAAAAAAACGTAAACCCCTCTTACTATGCTAACTAATTAAGCTAAAAAGGAAAAGGAAAAGAAATTAAATATGGATAATTCTAACAATCTAACATGGTTCTTTTATATTTGCCCAATTGAGAAACGATTGCTTAACTAAAAGTGAAAAGTATTTACACTAGCTGTCTAGCAGAGCAAAATATTTTTACACAATTAATATGATTTTGTCGGTTGTAAAAGGCTGTTTATCCTTTCCTTTTAGTAACTAACTTGAACATTTTATTTATTTATTTATTTATTTGCATATTCAACCTTACTCCCTCCGTTCCAAAATAATCGAGATTTTAAGCTTGACACATGGATCAAGTAATTCACTAATTCCTAAAAGTTAAGAGGACTTTTGACTAAGATATCCTCAATTATGAATTTTTTCCTTTAGTTTGACATAATTATTATGGAGATAGGGGAATATGTCAAGAGCAAAAAAGAAAAAAAACTAAATACTTTCTTGATTTTATAAAACATCAATTATTTTGGACTAACTTTTAAATGCCAAAAACTCAATTATTTTGGACTGGAGGGTAATATTTTATAAATACTTGAGAGTCATGACCAAACTTATAACTGCAAAATTTTAGTGTTTGCAAATGTCAAACAAAATTAATTTGTGCTCAAATTGAACTGAGATAACCTTGAGTGAAAAAAGTGGGAGGATGAATGTTAAGTACTTCTTCATCTTTCCAAAAGTTTCGGGTTTAAGCCTTCTTAAATATGAAATTATCTTGGTTAGGGAGCATTTTACTCGGTGCAGATACTGAACACCGAGGTTTGAATTATAATCTCTAGCTATAAACTCTACGGAGAGACTAATTTATCAACAATCAATAAACGAGCTAACTAAAACGACCTAACTATTGAAACGTGCGATGAAATATACGAGATTTTGTTATCTTTATTGAGGTTTTAGGTTCGAGATCTAAAATTAAAAAAAATCTTGATACCAAATGCTTTCCACTTTTTATAGATATTTAATAAAGCAAATTCAAATTAGTCAGATCGATAAGTATTGATATTGTTCAAAAAAAAAAAAAACAAATGAGCGTACAAACACGTGGGTTCCACAAGGTATTATTTTAGCAATTAAAAAAAAAAAGCCGGCTGAATGAAAAACCGGCCAAATGGGACCCATTAAACGCTCCTGTAGGACCGAAGTCCAGACCTGTTTGCTTCGGTTCCGAGCCACTAATTTGAATTTTTCGAACGTTAATTTGTGCCAATACCTTTTTTTTAATTATTTATCTTTAACACATATGTTTTAAATTATATAAAATGATATTTCATCTATCTTATAGTTCGTTCGGCTAAATTTTCAAAATCTGCTAATTGGAAAGATTATTTTTGGTCAGAAATATCTTTCAACAAGTTACTTTTGAGGACTATTTTAATTTTTATTTAGCTAATCATTTGAAAAATACTATGTCGATGTTAAAGCAACAATTTACGTTTGGCCAATGTACCAAAAGTGATTATACGGAAAAACTACTTTTTAAGCTTCATAGTTTCAGTTACTACTACTAAAAAATGCTTATTGTTTTTTCATAAAAGCTTGACCAATAACACATTCATTCGCTAAAATAAATACTTTTTAACTACACAGAAGCTTAACCAAGCATACTATTAATTTATTTGACATTGTTTAACTATTAACGAAATTTACAAATAAAAAAAAAAGGAATTTTTTTTCAACACTGAGAAAAAGTCTATAATGTCTTGCTTATCTCTCTCTTTGATGACATTTTTAAAGAAGAACAGCTTTGGCATATGTAAGATTTGTTTTTTCTTTTTGTAATAATTCTAACTTCTCTCCCTCGTTGGAGCCATTTTCAAAGAAATAGAGCTTGGCCTAACTTTGATTTGTTTTTTCTTTTGTTTAACTTACTACTTTTTCATTATTTAATCCAATCTCCCCACTGAAATACTTATTCATAATTCAATGTTTACTCCAAATTAAATAACTTAATCATAAAAGTACAAATTAATGTTTTGTAAGGTTCAAATTTCAATAGCGATTTAAAAAAAAAAAAATTCGAGGTAATTCTTTTTATATGTCGAAATTTTAATGGACAAAATTACTTGATATTTGTGTTGGTGAAAGCTAGTAGATATCTGATAGAATTAGACGAGACGCGCGCAAATTGGTCCAAACACAACCATCATTAAAAAAAAATAAAAAATTACAGACTAAAGTTAGAAGTAAAAACATATGTTTTAACCGTAGATACATATCTTCGATTGAGGTTTACCAATGGTTTCATTAAAAGTTTGAAAAACCTTGGGATATTGATATTTACCAATGCTTTGTTTCAAAGTCTGAAAAAGGCCAGTAAGTAGTAAAGCACTAAGCCAAAGTTAGTTGTGTTAGTTTCTTGGATAATATAATTTTTAATAACTACTTAAGTAGAAGTCCACATATAAAGGTAACCGTCTTCAACAAACTTGATTGGGACATTTTGCCCACCAGGAATATGATCCACTGGTGAGTTTATGGAGGAACTTGGAATCATATGTCTGTGACGAAATGAATATTTTTGTCGTTACGATAAAAGTCTGTGTTAATTCTATTTAATACGGATATTATCAAAGAAATCTTGTTAGCTATGAGCTAGTTAGCGATAAATTAGCGACGCATTTCATAGTTAATCATACTTTTATGTCCAAAAGATAGTGAACTTACATAGATAGAAGACATGACAAAAAGGGAAATTAAACGGCCACAAAACAGAAAATTTAAGAGAATTGATTCAAAGAAGAAGTACCTTGAAAGAAAAGGGCAAATTCCAAAGATAATATATAGTAGTGTAAAATGAAGCTAACATTCTTCTTTCATCTTAACAACAAAGCAACTTGAAAATTAGCAATTCCTTCATCTGTTTGCATGGAGATAGTGATATAAATATGTAGCGAATGCAATATATAGTCAATAAAGTGTCCAACTTTGAAATCCTTTTTTTAAATATATCAGTGGAGGGAAAAGGTTTCTCCATTTAAGTTCTTTGTTTTTTTCCTCTTTTCTTTTTATTACTATTGCAGAATATCATTATCTTTTTTTCTTCACATAGTTAACAAGGGAGAGGCAAATAATTGGTCAAATTTTACTATATTCACTAAACTTGCCTTCCAAGGTATCATTTCCAACCTTAAAATTCTACACGACAAATAGTCACACTTTTAATCTTCCTATATTCAAAGCCTACTGTCTTGGTTAACCGAATCTTTCGGGATAAGCCAACAAATTGTCACTCTAAAATCCAAGAGAACACATCTAAAATGTTTTATCAAAGAATCTATTAAAGCAAGAATAATTATAGAGAATAAATTAGCCCCACCCCCAATTTTTTTCAGAAAAAGAAAAACTAGCAGGCCAAAAACTCAAAAGAATTAGGAAAAAATTGAAAAATGTAGAACAAATGCATATATAAAAATGAACATAGATGTTTGGAATTTTAATCAAGCATGCAACTAGGTTTCTCCAGGTTCTTATATTCTGGCTTAAGAGTCCTAAATAGCTACTTTAGAGTTCCTATTAAATTCTTGTTTAAGTATTCACTACAAGAAAGAAGACATTTGGCAACAATTTTTTTTATTGCCATAGATAGATTATTGTTGCAAAAAGTACTTTTGGCAACAATATTTTTTTTGTTGTTACATAAACTTTTTCAACGACGTTCATTATTAACGATGTGCAACAACTTTTTTTTTAGTTGCCAAAAGTACTTTTTGCAACAATAGTCAATACTATATGGTGACAAAATTAAATTTTGGCAACAAAAAAAAGTTCATTTTTAAAAGATTCATCATGTATGCCAACAATAAAACTAAGTTGTTGCTACATATTGACTTTTGCCATTATGTTATTTTTGTTGCCAAAAAACTGTTGCAATTTCTATAATTTCTTGTAGTGATTACAAATGAAATACTAGTGTAGCAAAAAAAAAAAAATTAGAAACACTAACTTTAAGAAGTGAAATAAAGTGTATTTTAGAAATATTTTTCTCCATACCAACCACATCCGAAAAAATTAGTCCTACTCAATTGAAGCAATCAAACGGGGTTGACAAATAAAAAGGTAAAGATAAACTTTTAAAAAATGAAGAAAAAACAAGACCAAAAGCCATTTCATTGCATTCCTCAATATTGTGGAACAATCTTGGGAAAATGAATTTTTCTTATACTCAAAAAGATTCCTCTTCCTTAACTTTTTTGTATTAAACATTTTAATTATGACATATTTTAATTAAGCACCTAATACAATAAAGTATTACTATTAATTACTTTCTATTTAAATTCTGAATTTTTTTTTCACATATTCTCAAATGTCTATTACGTAAATAAGTTAATCACATGAAATATATCACCTTCATTTGCTTATTAGACTAATGTGTATAACTATGTGAAAATACATACTCCCTCCGTTCACTTTTCCTTGTCCACTTTTGGCTATGCACACCACATAAGAAATAATAAATGAAGTGCGTAATTTACCAATGTACCCCTATTAATTGGTGCATATTTTTATTGGATTTGAAAAATAATTTGAAGTAAGTAATTAATATTATAGGTAAAACAGGAAAAAAATCATCTTGTCTTGATATGCTAAAAGTGATAAATAAAAATAAAAATTTATTTTTAAAATAATGGACAAGTAAAAGTGAACGGAGGAAGTACATTACAAAAGGCCACCTCTAATTTTAGAAAGCCACATAGAGAGGGAAAGAGGTTAGGAACTAGGCTCGGATATTTGTGGCTTTTGCATACAAAAATCATAATCCTTGTTGTATAAAAAAGGCAAAGAAAATAAGCAATTGCTTTTGTAGTTTCATGTGGGGAAAAGGAAAAAAAAAAAAAAAAGGAATTTGGCCAGCACCAAAGTTATATACTACCAGCTTGTAGTCTACAACTCTATAGATAACTAAAAAGTTCAAGAAAATTTTATAGCTTATTTACTAGTAGTGTATACCCAACTATTTGGTGAACAAGTAACACTTTTCTGTTTCTCTTTATTTATATATATATCTATATGTCCCAATTTTGATGTTAAAGGGCCTGGTAGCAATTTTGTTCCAATAAAAATCCAATCTTTGAGAATTTTGAATCATCACATTTGTTTTTTTTATCAAAAGAATTATCAGGGGTTTGGTTTTTTTTGTTTGGAGAGTTGAGAATTTTGATGTTAGAGGGCATTGTAGCAATTTTGTTTCAAAAAAAAAAAAAAACAATCTTTTTGAGAATTTTGATGTTAGAGGGGCCTGGTTTTAATTTTGTTTCCATAAAAAGCTTAGTCTGAATCATCACATTTAGTTTTTTGTTATCAAAAGAGTTACCAGGGGGTTTGTTTTGTACTTTGTTTCTTTGGAGAGTTGAGAATTTTGATGTTGGAGGGCTTTGTAGCAATTTTTTTTCAATAAAAATCCAATCTTTGAGAATTTTGATGTTAGAGGGGTCTAGTTTCAATTTTGTTCCCATAAAAACCTCTGTCTGAATCATCACATTTGGTTCTTTTTTCAAAAGAATTACTGGGGTTTGTTGGAGGCTTGAGAATTTTGATGTTGGAGGGCCTGGTTTCAAATTTGTTTCCATAAAAAGCTGAGTTTGAGTGATCACAAGTGAGATTTTTCTCAAAATAATTATCTGGGGTTTGAGAATTTTGATGTTAGAAGGCCTGGTTTCAAGTTTATATCCCTAAAAACCTGTTCTTGAAAATTTCGATATTAGAGGACCTGGTTTCAAATTTGTTGCCATAAAAAGCTGATTTTGAATCATCACATTTGGGGTTTGTCTTGTTTTATTGGAGAATTGAGAATTTTGATGTTGGAGGGCTTGGTTTGAAATTAGTTGCCATAAAAATCCGTTCTTTTAGCGGTTTTGTGTTACATATTTAAACAAGAATGGCTGCTGATGGTGCATTGTCTTTCTCCGTGGCGTCTGTGGTGGAAGATGTTCTTCAGCAGCATGGAAACCGGTCAAGAACTCTTGATTTGGATGCCCGTCGAGCAGAGGAAGCAGGTAATTGATTTTCTGATGATCCTTTGTGTTAATTGCCATTTAGCAGAATTTTATATTGAGAGTCCTGCATTTTGTTGCTGATTGAAGTGTTTGGCAGTGGCGCAACCAGAAATCCTAACTAGGGGTTAAAGTGAATGATAGAGTGTCACCACTCGGATTTTAACCTACAACATAGAGCATGTATTGAGCTACTTTCTAATGCTAATTTTGTGCTAATTGCCAATTTTGTAATTCATTCTTGGGTCCTGCATTTGTTGCTCATTGAAATGTTTCAAACCGTGGCAGAATCAGAAGTTCTAATAAGAGGATTAAGAAATTAATAAGAGTGTCACGACTTGAGATTCAAATCTATGACTTATTGAGCTACAGCACTACTATACTAGACGTTTTTCTTGAGTTAAGGAGATTCAGCAATTTATAGATAGTCAAAAACAAATCTGCCTATAAGTACAGTGTAAGTTTCCGGCAGAACAGACTATATAGCTCCACCCTGTTTCAGTTGGAGATCCATTGTTACTGGCAATGGTGGAGCTACCTTAGGCTAAGGGGTCGCCTGAAAATTACATAGTATAGCTAGGTGAATTTTTTATGTATATACACTGTATGTTGAATCCACTTAGCTTCTTCATGTGGCCACTTCTTTATATTTTGACACCTACTGGCCTGTTTATGTACTCAGTCAGCTCATTCTCGAATAGATTAAGAAAAGCATGAATTTGAAATTGATTTAATGTTGTTATTGTTGCAGTCCTGAAATAAATAAACAACAAAGTGTCTTATATTTAACAGCTTAAGCTTTTAGATTGAAATGGTTCACACAATGACACGATTCAGCAATTGCTGAAAAGGCATTATTTTGACTACTTATCCTACTGTATGAGGAATGACATCGAACGGACTTATCTTTGATTTGTAGCAACGAGGAGGTACGAAGCAGCAGCATGGCTGAGAAAGGTGGTGGGATTTGTGGGAGCAAAAGATTTACCAGCTGAGCCTTCTGAGGAAGACTTCAGGCTTGGCTTAAGGAGTGGAATAATTCTTTGCAATGTACTTAACAAAATGCAGCCTGGAGCTGTGCCCAAGGTAAAATATAATCCAAAACCTCTCCATTTCAACCAATTTATCAAATGTTTAAGTCCCAGATTAGTTGGGGTCGTCTCTAGGAGTGGCAAATGGGCGGGTTGAAAATATCCGAGCCCCCCATACTTAACGTGGATAAAAAAAGGGGTTAACCGACGGATAATATGAGTATCCATATTATCCATTGTTTCAGCCTTTCAGGAATAGTCAGGTGAGAACATAGGCTAAAACCCGACATAAGCTTAGACTCCCAAAAAGCAAGAACTCATGAAAAATAACAAGCAAACAAATGGATAGGGATAATAGGGATATCCACACTAAAACCATATGATCCATTTTTAAAAGTCAGTTATTCAACACATGTCTAATCGGTCGGATTGGATGGTTATTTGTTTTTCTTAACCATTTTGCCAGCCCAGGTCGTCTCCATGAATCCTTTGTGTCATTCAGCTCGATTGATTACCAAGAAAATCCTCACAGTGGCATATACCAGTAAATACTGACCTTGATCAACAACTGCAGGTTGTTGAAAGTCCGGTTGACTCTGCACTTATTCCTGATGGAGCAGCCTTGTCAGCATACCAGTACTTTGAGAATGTCCGTAATTTTTTGGTTGCTGCGCAAGAGTTGGGGATTCCTTCTTTTGAGGCATCTGATTTGGAACAGGTAAGTACAGTGCCTTATATGTGAGCCAAAAAGCCAAAATAACCTACTGTATTATTCGTAGTAGTGCAAGGTCTGTTACCTGTTTAATGAAATATTGGTAAGTCTTATAGAAATTTGAATACAAAAGTTTCGAGTCTTAGTGGTGGTGCATTGTCATTCTCACGACCGTGAATTGGATTTGCTGCTTAATATGGGAGTGACCTGCACTGATAAAGCTGCGGCTTTTTATAATTATCAGGGTGGAAAATCATCGAGGGTTGTCAACTGTGTTTTGGGACTTAAGGACTTCAGCGAATGGAAGAAGACAGGTGGAACTGGAGTCTGGAAATTTGGTGGGAATGTAAAATCCACAACATCAGCAAAACAATTTTTGCGCAAAAATTCTGAGCCATTCTCAAGTTCTCTATCAAGAAGTATGTCAATAAATGAGAAATCTATGAATGGTGAAATGGTAGGTAGACTCTGCTTGACTAAAGTACGCAGCAATAACGGATCAATGGCATGTATCATTAATAAAATCTTCCAATTTACAGTCTAGCTCTTCCTTAAGCAACCTTGTTCGTGCAATTCTGATTGATAAGAAGCCTGAAGAAGTTCCCAATGTAAGTTGGAATGCAGCAAATTTCTTACCTTATTCAGATAAATTTTCCTTCTACATTTTTGTAGTTGCAAAATTAACTCTTGTCCAAGCATCAATTATCTTGCTCGTGCGTCATTTTCGAAAGAGTTACTTCGTATTTTGACATTTAGCCAAAGTAGAGAGAGGAACCAAATTATAAGGTGAACTTATACTCTGTTTGGCCAAGCTTTTGGGAAGCCAAAAGTGTTTATTTTAGAAAATTGAGGTGTTTGGCCAAACATTTAGGAAAAAATAAGTGTTTCTGATCAGTAGCAGAAGTTGTTTTTTAGAAGCTAAAAAAGTAGCTTTTCTCCCAAAGCACTTTTGAAACATTGGTCAAGCACAAAGTACTGCTTTAATTTTGGTAAAAGTACTTTTCAAATTAATTAGTCAAACACGAAAAGTACTTTTTTGAAAAGCACTTTTCAAAATAAGCAGATTTGAAGCTTGGCCAGGGCAAACTTTTATCATGTAATTTGCCACTATATTTCATTGCATTTCGGTATCTAGTGCCATTGTTCTAAGATACAACAATGTTATACTTTCTGCAGCTTGTGGAGTCAGTGCTGAGTAAGGTTGTTGAGGAGTTCGAGCAGCGCATTGCAAGCCAAATTCAACTGGTGAGTTTAATTAAGTTTAACTTTTAATTAAGATACAGCAATGATGTACTTGCTAAAGCTTGCAGAGGTCAATTGCTCATTTATTGATAGCTTAATGGAGTGTTTGGTATGGAGTTTTTCGAATTTCTCACGTTTGATTGGTCAAAATTTGGAAAACATTTTTTCTGGGAAAATAAGTTCCTTAAAAATGATGAAAATGACTTCCCTTGTGGAAGTAGAGAAAACAAGTTCCATAAGTGGCATTTCACATTAATTACCTAATAGGTAATACCCACTCTCCACCCCACCCCACCCCCACGCCCAACCCCATAGCTCCCATCCCCACCACCTCTAGCCCCCATGCCAACCCCAATAGTGTTTGCCTAGATTATACACAAATTTTCTGCTTATTTACCAAACACCTGAATAAGTAAAAAGCTCACTTCTTTTCCAGGAAAACATTTTCCTTCATACCGAACACCCCCAAAATCTATACTTTGTAGTCATAATTGATTGTTTCTTTCTCTCTCTCTCTCTCTCTCTCTTTCTCTTTTTTCTTTTGGGCACCAAACTTGTATAAACACATTTTTGTTGGATTTTGTCAGTTGATGCCTTTTGACTATATCTCATGTTCTACCAAAATAGAACATATAACGGCTTCTCCACCATTTTTGAATTTGTTTTCACCCTTTGTATTCTTCTCTGACACTGCATTTGCACAACCTTCCATCAGAACAAAGCAACTCCAAAGGAATCAAAAGTTTCTTGTGGTAACAAATTTCTTCAGAAACATTCTTCGGCCGGTACAAAGGTATGCCTCATATTTTTGCAAATCACTAGTTCATCAGTCATAAAGGTACAAGTTCTTAGGGTCACTCATACTTGTGTGTTTTTGTTCTTCTCTTTCTCAATTAGGTTGACCAAAGAAATGTAACAATAGTGAAAGAAGAGAATCGCATCGCCAATGAGGAACTTAAAAGAAGACAAATGATACAAAACACAATTGTTGACCAACAACAAATAGACATTAAGGTAAGAACTGAAACCAGGCATGATCAGACTCTCAAACATGGAGCCGTTGGCCATGGGAATTATTCACTTGTTTCCGGAGTAATTTTTCACTTTATTTCAAAATCAGTGTTTGGTTATAAAATCTCCAAATACAACTTGGAGTTGGATTTTAAATTTGAAAAGTGCTCCAAACCTGTTTTCCAACTCCATCTTCATAAATTCCAAATGAAGTGCTCTCTTCCCTCCTCTGCAAAAAGTATAACCAAACAAAACTCCATCTTCAATTCAAATAAAGTGCAAAATATTTGGAATCTACGGCCCAGCGCCCTAGATTTTCACGTATATTTTGTGAGCAATAATGTTCCATTGCAGGACCTGAAGCAAACTCTTTTGACTACAAAAGCGGGCATGCAGTTCATGCAAATGAAGTTTCATGAGGAAATGCACAATATTGGTAGGAGAAATGCACTTGACAATTGTTCCCCCTTTTGCCTTTCTTTTCCTTGGTTGCTGCCTTGCCGGTGCGTTTCTGTAGGAAAATTTCTTGAGCTGAGTTTGTTTCCATGTTGTAATATCCCTGCACTATAGGCATGCACATACATGGCCTAGCACATGCAGCTTCTGGTTATCATAGAGTTCTTGAAGAAAATCGCAAGCTTTACAATCAAGTGCAAGACCTTAAAGGTATCTTTCTTGTAAAGTTCCACTTTGTCCATCTTCATTCTCGTACATGTTTTGAAATGAAAAGGTTGTTTGTTTGTGCTCCCGTTCAGGAAGCATAAGAGTATATTGTCGAGTAAGACCTTTTTTGCCCGGGCAATCAAGTTATATCAGTAATGTGGATCATATAGACGACGGTAGCATAACAATAGGTGTTCCATCAAAGAACGGGAAAGGACGCAAATCTTTCAATTTCAATAAAGTATTTGGACCCTCCGCAACTCAAGGTTGGTTTGACCATTCTCAAAATGGCATTTATACTTTGATTTTAGCATCTTTTAGCTCTCTTCATGGCTTCTTTTCTTGAGATAATTACAGTCCAATGCCTTTCGGTGATCTAATTTAAAAAACAGCCAGCAAATGTATAGATTATGTATATTAAGTATAAATATACATATAATATACATACACTATACATAAAAGTAGATACGATATACACAATTAGTGCATAGTTTTTGTATATTTTGACCAGCGCTCGTAATTAATTTTGGCTGACGGGCCAAAAATTAAGAAAAGCCCTTTTCTTCTCTATTTCTGGTTGTTCACCTTTTACATTTCTTGACTTTTTTTGTGTTGCAGGAGAGGTGTTTTCGGACACGCAACAACTGATTAGATCAGTTCTGGATGGGTACAATGTGTGCATTTTTGCTTATGGTCAAACGGGATCAGGAAAAACCTTCACAATGGTTAGATAAAGAGAAATTCATATGTACAATTATAATCATATTTCCCCTCTTTTACGTGCTAAGAAGTCGTATATTTATATTCAGTCGGGGCCTAAGGATCTCACAGAACAAAGTCGAGGGGTAAACTACAGGGCGTTAGGCGATTTATTCCTTCTTGCAGAGCAAAGAAAGGATACCTTCCTCTATGATGTGTCTGTGCAAATGATTGAGATATATAACGAGCAAGTTAGGGATCTCCTTGTTTCTGATGGTGTACACAAAAGATATCCTTCACAGTTGCTTTGAGTTACATTTTTATGATCTTTGAAGCTTTTCCCAACTTGACTGTGTAATATTTTCACCCAATAACATTCTTATATTGAGTCCCTAATATATTACTCCCTCCGTCCTAATTTATGTGACACTCTTTCCTTTTAAGTTAGCCCAAAAAGAATGACATCTTTCCATATCTAGAAACAATTTAACTTCAAACTTCCCATTTTACTCTTAATGAAATGATTTATCGCCACAGAAGTTTCTATGGCTTATTTCAAATCACAAGTTTCAAAAGACTTCCTCTTTTTCTTAAACTCCGTGCCCAGTCAAACACCTTCACATAAGTTGGGACGGAGAGAGTAACTTTTCAATGTAGTAAGCAATAGAAATATTATTAGTCCACTGTTCCATCTTCCTTAACCAATTATTACATTAGAAATTCGTAGTGCTTCTCAAGGACTATCAGTACCAGATGCAAGCCTGGTTCGTGTGACTTCAACTTCCGACGTCATTGATTTGATGAATCTTGGGCAAAAAAATCGTGCAGTGAGTGCAACAGCGCTCAATGACCGCAGTAGCCGCTCTCACAGGTACGAATGGATATCCCATCTTGCTTTGTTTACTTTCTAGCCGCTCAAAAAATCATGTTTGGTAGCATTTTAGTTGCTATGTATAAAATTCAGGATACCGAGTACGATGTTTGGTTACCAGTTTACAATCGTGCATAACTAAAACATGTGTAAAGTTATGAGTCAATTGATGTATTATTTTATGCAGAGTAGAAGATGGAATAACTAACTAATACATGAATAACTAAATCCTGCATACCTAAAATCCCTGCATTACTAATACCTGCCTAACTCTAACCAACAGCCAAACTACCCCGTAGTGAAAATGATAACTCTATCCTGTTTTTGGCCTGTAGCTGCCTAACCGTTCATGTCCAAGGAAGAGACTTGACTTCTGGAGCTATTCTCCGCGGTTGTATGCATTTGGTTGATCTTGCTGGAAGTGAGAGAGTAGACAAATCTGAAGTAACGGGAGATAGACTTAAAGAGGCACAACACATTAACAAGTCTCTCTCGGCTTTAGGTGATGTAATCTCTGCCTTGGCACAAAAGAATGCACACGTTCCATATCGTAACAGCAAACTTACACAACTCCTCCAAGACTCACTAGGTAAGGGCATATATTAACGGGTTAATAGCACTTTTGGTCCCGTGACTATTGGTAAGTTCTGATTTTAGTCCTTGTGATATCCGACTAAGCAATTTTAACTATTAATTACTTGAACTGTGCACATTTTATCCCTTTGCTTGTGAATAATCACTGATTTACTGAAGCATTAATTGTTCAACCATTTAACTACCGATGTGTTATGTTGATGTTGTATTTTTGCTCCATATTTAAGGATAATGTACTTCTAAAACTAGTGTAAATATAACATATTTCCTACATAAAAGGACTAAAATCACACATTTTAATTAATTGAATTTTAAATGTGCTTAGTCGAATATCACAAGGACCGAAATCAGAATTTACGCATAACTGAAGGACCAAAAATGCTACAATCCCTATATTAACTTATCAAGCTTGTATCTTCTGAGATACTCTTCTTTCTATTAAGTAAAACTATGGTTTTTGGGATGTGATTCCTTTTAGGTGGGCAAGCCAAAACATTGATGTTTGTTCACATAAGTCCTGAACCTGATGCTGTAGGAGAAACAATTAGCACACTTAAATTCGCAGAACGTGTTTCTACTGTTGAACTTGGTGCTGCCCGAGTAAATAAAGACACTACAGATGTCAAAGAGCTCAAAGAACAGGTATAACATTTCTCTTCCCCCCCTCCCCTATTTTTCCTTCTTTCTTATTAAAGCACAAGTTCTTATAGCTTTTTTGGCCAAGCTTTTAAAATCCATTTATTTTAAAAAATGCTATTTGTCAGAAGTGCTTCTCGGAAAAAGTATTTTTGGAGAGTAGCAATTCGTGTTTAGATAATCAATTTTAATAGCACTTTTGCCAATATTAGAGCAGTAATGCTTGGTCAAGGTTCCAAAAGTGCTTCTGATGAAAGTCTACTTTTTTCAGCTTCTGCTACTACTCAAAAGCACTTATTTTTTCTTAACGCTTGGCCAAACGCCTCAATTCTCTAATATAAGCACTTCTAAAGAAAATACACACTTTTGACTTCCCAGAAGCTTGGCCAAACAGGCATAGTCTATGTGTGTATGCTAAAGGATATTTACGTTTTTATCAGATTGCTAGTCTTAAAGCTGCCTTGGCAAGAAAAGAAACGGAATCGGTCTCCATGAGTCATAAGGTAACTAGCAGTCCATGTGGTTTGCAGTCATCACCTCTTCAATCTAATCCACAAGGGAGAGAAATGTTGGGGGATTCAAACATCCAGAGGAGAGCAATGGAGGATGTAGGCAACAGAGAGGTAAAATCTTTACGACTGAATCTATAAATGTTTTTATAGCATTTTTTTTATAACCGTGGCGTCCGAGTTAGCTTGCACGCACCTCAACTAATTCCACAAGGTACCTGCTACCCCCCACCAGCAACAGGTACTAGGTAACTCTATCCAACAAGGCTTGGACAGATGGGAAGAAATCACCTTGTGTTTTTGCCTCCGCCGGGATTTGGTTCTGAGACTTCATGGTTCTCAACCCATTTCGTTGACCACTAGGATAGACCTGCTAAATAGTTGTAAATAGTAATATGGAAATGTAAGGAAATAGCACCTTAGCACCACATGAGAATCGGTGTATATCAAAATTAAGAAACAAGATACCGTGACTAAAGATTCTTTTAAGCTTCCATCTTAGATACATGCAGTTATCATCATGATTTAACATATTCAAATGTGTTTTAAAATTTCCAGGTCTCTAGTAATTCTGCATTCAGCAGACAAAAGAGGCAAAGTTTTGATCTTGATGAGTTATTAGGAAATTCCTCTCCCTGGCCACCTGTCAGCAGTCCTTCCGAAAACTATGTAGAAGATGATAATAACATGAGCTCGGGTGAGTGGGTAGATAAGGTCATGGTGAATAAACAGGACCATGCACGTGGATTTGGAAACTTGTTTGGATGTTGGGAATCCGAAAAAGGCAATGGTTCTGATGTACTTTATGAAAAATATCTTTCAGATTCATCTAAAGTATACCAAGAAAAATCAAGTAACCTTTTCCAAATGAGCAACCACTTTGACATCACTACTACTGAAGATTTAGATGAGTTTGATGCCACTACCAGTGATTCATCTGAGCCGGATTTGCTTTGGCAATTCAATAATTCAAAAGTTAACACTTTCCCTAGTGTTGGGAATGGCTCAAAGATACAGAGACCAAATACAAAGCTGAGAAAGAGCCCAGAATCAAGGTTAGTCCTAATCCCAGTCTTTGTGGTTTATTTGAATCTCAAAAGTAAGAGAAAAGCAACATGCTTTATAATAGAACAGTAAACGAAATAGCAATCTTTTTAATGACAATTTTGTTCACCGCTTGTTTTAGGAATACGGTTCATAAAGTTGGTCCTCCGCTATCGCGACAGACAAGTGGAATTGGCCAAAATCAGCGGAATGGCAGGCAGGCCATGCCAGCTGAAATGAAGCGTAAAGCTGGGAGCAGGAAATAGGGGAACATTTCTTTAAGAGTTTCTAATTCTTTTGTTATCATTTTTTTAATATTTTGAGTCCATAGTGTGGGAGAGTGAATGAGAGTGGTTTTGCATTATTTTTTTCCATAGAGTTTCTTCTTCATCCTATTTGATTTTTCTCATCAAAGTTTGTATCTTTACTTGTGCAAATGAGGCAATTATTCCGGTTGCTTGTAATTTTGTATCATTGTAAGTTTGTAAATTTTTTATTGTTGGATAGCTTTGTAGTTAGCAGAGTGTGACGATCCTCGAACGTTGTTGTTCCGTTTGATAGTATGTAGCTCTTTGAGGATTTGACTTTGTAAATTTTGCACATATATACAATTAAAGAGTGAGCATTGAAAAATATTTCTTCAGTCTACATCTATTAGATCCAAATGATGTTAGCTTTGTTCTTTTAGTCCCAATGTTGTATGGACTCTCCAAAAATGCATGCGCACCCATATTGGATCTTCAAAAAATGAACGACTTTTGGAGGATCCGGCACCTACTTGTCGAAATTTTTGAAGAATCCCAGTACCAGTCTTTTTCTCATACAGCTTACTATACCAAGGGATGATGGAACTTAGTGGAATATAGGCAGGGACCATGAGAACCTTTTTGGCATGGCACAAAAAAGTAAAAAGAGAATACAGAGAGACTAGTGAAGTACTTTTGTCTTCATTGTAATAATTTGTAACTGGAGCATGCAAACTTTCTATCAGTTAATGCCCTTGCACCGAATTCATGTGAGTACTATTTTACAATGTAGTACTCCTTATGTCCCATTTCATATTTTATATAATGGTGTTTGCCTGAACATCGTGATTCCCTTCCTCTTCCATGTAAAGATACTTTTTGATTTATATTTTTGTAAGACATTTCAATTATTTTAATAGGACAAAATACTTATCAACACTTATTTTACCAAACAGAACAATCTTTATTGTTAACTTTAGAACTTCTCTCCGGACACATAACATACTTATTCATAAAATCAGCATTGACACTTAAAAGTGTTTTCAAAATTTGGTGTTTACCGGATACTTTCAATTAGCTAACGCAAACGGGCTCTAATTGGTATTTGGGAGAAGAAAAATTATGATTTTAATAACTAGTCTAAAAAGGTGTCATAACAACATATTACAAGTTTAATCGTTGTATGGGATCCTGGAGAGGTAATCTAAAAAAGTCTACTATCATTGTAAGAGGTAATTAAACAATCAAGTCATTTATAAGGTAATTAAAGATAAATTTCTACAATAGTATGTTACTCATAGTATACATTTTACATTGTAAGTGTTTATAACTTTTAAAAAAAATCCAAACAGAAAAGAACCCTACTGCAAAAATGGACCTTTGCTGATGGCTAATAATATTTTCACTGGCAGCCAACAAACTTTACCAATTAGTTTGAAAATTCTGGTAGACCCCTCTCCACCCCATCTACTGGGCCAGAAGAAAAATGAAATGACAAAGGATCCAAGGAAATATGAAACAAACTAAGGTGCTGACAGTTATGACTTGTCTCCATTACAAATCTTGCCATAATGTTTTCTAATGTTGACATGACAACATTAAGTTACCTCAAAATTTTTAGAAGTTGCAGTTTGATATCTTGAATACAAGACTTTGTGGACTAGGATTTCTTTTCAATTCAATCAAATGAATAAAAAACACTTAAAAAAAGCTTGTCTCCATTACAAATCTTGCCATAATGCCTTCCTAATGCATACATGACAACATTGAGTCACCTCAACAAGCAGGGTCTGCAAGTAGAGGTAACATGATACAATCTTAAAAAATTGCTGATACCTTCAGCTCAAGACTTTGTGGACTAACAACTCCTTTCAATTCAATCAAATGACCCAAAAAAAAAAAATGGTTATTATTTCAACAATGACAAATCAACTGTAACACCCCTCCTTTGCTGCCTATTTTACAACTGTAAGACAAATGACTAAAAACACGAATGAACAAATAACAGAAATAAAACAACTCATCTGAATTTGCTGCACTATCAAAACTTTTCTTATATGTGAATGAAGAAACTGACGCTGTACACAGGCGACAATCAGCAATCTCAGGCCACTTTGAAATTTTTTATCTCACCAGAGTTTTGATGTCAACTTGCAAAAGCACGAGACTGAAGATCCTGAATTGCATATTATTGGAGAATTGTACACCATTGTATAGGTTCAATAAAATGAATTGTTTCACTCACGAAACCGCAACTTGATTGGAAGGGTGGCGTAAGAGGGCGAAGCAAGTTGAGGTAGTACTAGAAAATGAGCTCTCGAGCTCGGGACATGGTTCAGGAGACACATTTCGAGACGAACCGGATACATCAGAGCATAGCCATGGTGTAGAAGGGTTGGAAGAAATGGAAAAGGTGACATTTGATAGACATATTGAAGTAAATGGAGATTCAGATAATCCAATGAATTTGCCTGCTGTGGAAACATTTGTGCCAACAATGTCCTTAAAAGTGATACCACTAACAACGGGAAGTGCAGAAGAATTGAATTTCTCGTCCGGATGAGAATCACATTGACCGGTGGCCTCAATTCCCACTTGCACATTTTTCATAACCACATCCATAACGATAATATCTTTGATATAACCACCCCTTCCTCTCGCCGTCTTCAGCTCAATCCCAAAAAGGGAATCATGCAAGTCAACATGCTCTACTAGCACATTAGAGATACCGCCAGACATCTCACTACCCAAAGCCACACCAGCACCTGCAAAAGACTGAAGCCTAACCCCTCGGACATGGACATTCGAGGTAGGTTTCCCATAGGAAATCCCGTACTCATCCCAACCGCTTTTGAGAACAACAGCGTCGTGACCCATGCTAATGTTGCTGTTCTCAATGCACACATGCTCCGAAGAATCTGAAAATGCATACAGTCAAACTTCTTTATAACAGCATCGTTTGTTCCAAAAAAAATTTGGCTGCTATAGTGAATGTTGTTATAAAGAACATATAATATAACATAACAGGAAAGATCGGTTCCATGTGGAAAACATGGTGAAATGTTGTTATACAGAATGACTGTTATAGAGAGGTCCTACAGTATCAGGTCTCACATTACTTGGAACAAAAGCTGCAAGTACCTCTAAATTTCTAAAACACAACAACAAATGTTTCTGTAATATCTGGTTTAATTATTCTCATCCATCAGCTCAAAGTAAAAATCAGAGTTAAGGCCCATGTCCGTACCTCCATATTTAGATTAATTGCGATATATAAATAATCACATTAATTTATTAAAAACCTGTTTTAATTGTGCTACAGAAAGGTGTTATTGTTAGATGAACCAAGCAGTATCAGGAAACTATCCAGTTTTTTTTTCTTTATGAGTGTCAAGAAAACTACTGAGTTTTGGCGGAAAATTGTGTTAGAAAATCAATTTGAGGTTTTTGGACAGTCAAAAGTGCTGACTGCTGGATATACAAACCTATTTATAACGATATCTTTTGTCCCAATATATTTGAAGTTTATATCGAAAGGGACATATAATATAATAACATAACATGAAAATCACTTCCAAAGAAAACTTGACGTTACAGTGAAATGTCGTTGTACAGAATGGTTGTTATAAAGAAGTCTGGCTGTACCACTTAAAGCAGGTCTCAGATGCTCAAACATTGTATACAAAGGTAAGAGAAATGATTTTAATTAAACCAACCTGGGACTACCCCATAGGTATATGGGGAGTTAGCTGGAGAATGAACTGTTATATTCTGAACCACAACATTACTGCAAAATATGAAAATTTCTAATAAATTAGAAAAGTCCAGATCTTATCACAAGAGAACCTTATATTGGAAAGCTTTTCTCACAGAGATAATCAACTTACCTGCAATATACCGGGCGAATATTCCAGGCCGGAGCATTCAGGAAAGTCAAGTTTGAAACGACAACATCTTTGGAGCGAACAAATTCTACTAGGTGTGGTCGAGTATAATTTAAAGAATGGGCACTGAATTGCTCCCACCATACAGAACCCTGGCCGTCAAGCGTTCCATTATTACCTGCACAAGCAATAGGCGTAAGTTGGCTGCATGCATGGCCAAAAACGGAAACATCAAATATAGTAGATTAATGCAACGAAGGAATTCCTGCCTGTTATCACAACATCAGTTAAATTATTTCCAGAAATCAAGCTGCGATATCTTCCATCTGGTGCCTCAATACCTCGTCCATAGGAAGGTAAGGCTTCAACTATATCCCAATGAGCATAATCCTGCATTGGAAGAACGTACTTATAAAATATATGTGTATATATCCAATGCATATGTAAATAGATTGAGAATCTGAAGTTAGTCCCCACCATCACAATGCATTTACAAACATTATAATTTGATTATTACGAGGTTAGGATAAAATATTACTCCTTCCGTCCCAATTTATGTGAAGGTGTTTGACCGAGCACGGAGTTTAAGAATGAAAGAAAGACTTTTGAAACTTGTGGCCTAAAATAAGTCAAAGGTATTTGTGTGGCTAGAAATCATCTCACCGTAAAATGGAAATTTCCAAGTTAAAATGTTACAAAATATAGAAAGGTGTCATTCTTTTTTAGACTGACTAAAAAGGAAAGAGTGCCACATAAACCGTGACATTAATTATATGCAGACAGACCACTTGTGATCTACCCTTCCACGGCTGAACATGTATCATCTTCCCTTTTGGAATTGCCATGAATGTAGCAAGAGTTGAATGTATTTATAAACAGCTAAAACACAGCACCTCGTCACCAAGTGCTACAAGTTCTTGAGCTAATCATTTCTTTTCCAATAATTAATGCTTAGGCTATTGTAAATACAGTAGCAGCCTTTTTTAAAAAAATTGTGGAGTCCGGGCCAGTTTGCGCGCACCTCTACTAACTCAACGGGATATCTGCTACCTCCCACCAGCAACAGGTACCAGGTAACTCTGTCCACCAAGGCTTAGATAAATGGGAAGAAATCATCTAATGTTTTTGCCTCCGCTGGGATTTGAACTTGAGACCTCATGATTCTCCTCCCATTTCATTGACTACTAGGCCATACCCTTGGGTGCTATAGTAGCAGCCTTTCTATCTCCAATAACACAAAAAAATCTAAATAAGCAGGAACTTCAGAACAAGTCAAGGCGCTAACCTGTGATCCCAAAATAACGGCTTCTTTTTCGAGGAAGAGAGTAAGGTGACTGGTAAGCTTTATGCTTCCAGTCAGCCACTTGCCAGCTGGAACATAGAGCTGGGCCCCACCTTTGTCAGCGAAGGACTTAAGATAGAAAATGGCATTCTGGAAGGCCACAGTATTTAGAGTCTCTCCATCACCCACAGCACCAAAGTCCAACACTGATGCACTGTGAGGTCTGGGTTTCAGAGGCTTGTTGAAATTGCATTGTCCGTCAAATTGAGCTTCAGTATGTTCTATACTGTGACTTAATCCCAATAACAAAACTAGCACTGCCTGTAAAAGATAAAAGCAAAAAGGAAATGGTAAATCTCTCAGTAAAGGTGGCAAAATTAGCCCATGAAAACATGATCCGCCCAAGTTTGGGCTGGTCATTGACCCGCCCATTTCTTAGCTCAGCCCATCATTATGATGTTGTTTTTGTTGGATGCAGATGCTTAAGGAAAACAAAGATCTAAAATAAGTTAAACCGAAGATCTAAAATAAGTTAAACCACAGCATTGCACACTTAATCCAAAATTATAGTTAAAACAGTACTTTGTCTACATTCTATAACGAGTAGGTTTGGAAAGCCCCCAGTAAAATATAAAAAGAGCTCCTATAAATGAAGATGACATTAAGGATTTAGAGAAAACCAGTAGAAAGACCTCAACTAGATAACTTTTCTTTTTTCATTTTCAGAAAAAAGAAAACTTGACTGATAGCAAGTAACTAAGCTATGTCAACTCCTCAAGAATGTAAGTCCAAAAAAGGGAGTAGAAATGAAAGAGATAATTATGAGAACTGAGAAAAAAAAAATGTACAAATCAGGTGTATGTACATAAATTCACAAGCTTTAAGTAATTCAAAACACTGAAGTAACCAATAGTGTACCAGTTGCATCTTCATATTAGATCCCTCTATCAACATTCATGAGGTAAAAAGCAAAAATATAGACTTTCCACTTATAAAACAAGTTTATTCTCTTGAAAAAAGACAATGTGGACCAAATCATAGAAACCCTGTATCCAGATCGAGTAAATCTCTAAAAAAATTGTCATAAGAACCAATTTAGGACACCAAAATAAGCATCTTTCAGAAGAAAGAGAGAACTCTAATGAAGGACAGTACAAAAAGCAGCTCCAAGATTCAATTTTGAGCACAAATTTAGCAATAAAATTAAATACTTAATACTATAATCACGTCAAAAAGTCGATTAGGTACACAAATAAAGATAAATACTCATTTTCCTGTAAATATCAGATGCTGCACATGTAAATTAAAATTGAAAATAGTAACTTACAAAACAAGATCATTCGAAATGGGCAAAAATGCAAAAGCTTGGAAATCCTAAAATCTAAAAATATAGACTTCCCACTTACAAAACAAGTTCATTCTAGGGGAAAAATGGACAAAAATGCAAAATCATGAATTGCAAACAAAATCCTAAAATCTAAAAATATAGACTTTCCACTTACAAAAAAAGTTTATTTTCTTGTAAAAAGACAATGTGGACCAAATCATAGTAACCCATTTTCAAGATCTCTAAAAAAATTGTAAAAACAAATTTAGGACACCCAAATCAGCATATTTCAACATTCAGTACAAAAAACAGCTCCAAGATTCAATTTTTAGTACAAATTTAGCAATAAAATTGAATACCCAGTACTAAATCACATCAAAAAAGTTGATTAGCAACACTATATAAAGATGAATAGATGAATATTCATTTTCTTGGAAATAGCAGATGCTGCTAATGTACTTAAAATTGAGAATTGTAACTTGTAAGAATCCTTTAAAAAAATTAAAAATATAGACTTTCCACTTACAAAACAAGTTTATTCTCTTGAAAAAGACAATGTGGACCAAATCATAGTAACCCATTTTCAAGATCTCTAAAAAAATTGTAAAAACAAATTTAGGACACCCAAATAAGCATATTTTAACATTCAGTACAAAAAGCAGCTCCAAGACTCAATTTTTAGTACAAATTTAGCAATAAAATTAAATACCCATTACTCAAATCACATCACAAAAGTAGATTAGCAACACCAAATAAAGATGACTAGATGAATATTCATTTTCTTGGAAATAGCAGATGCTACTAATGTACTTAAAATTGAGAATTGTAACTTGTAAGAATCCTCAAAAAAAATTAAAAATATAGACTTTCCACTTTTAACACAAGTTTATTCTCTTGAAAAAGACAATGTGGACCAAATCACAGTAACTCAGTTTCAAGATCTCTAAAAAAAATTGTAAAAAACAACCAATTTAGGACACCCCTATAAGCTTATTTCAGTAAGAACAGTACCAAAAACAGCTCCAAGACTCAATTTTTAGTACAAATTTAGCAATAAAATTGAATACCAAGTACTCAAATCACATCACAAAAGTAGATTAGCAACACCAAATAAAGATAAATAGATGAATATTAATTTTCTTGGAAATAATAGATGCTGCTATTGTAATTAAAATTGATAATTGTAATAGCTTGTAATAATCCTATAAAAATTAAAAATAAAAAACGTACTTACTAGACCCTTCATGAATTTGTTATCTGTCATTTAGAAATGTAGATTAGTCTCTTCTTCTCAGCTTTTACACTGTAGAGTGAAGAGAGAGAGAGGTGAGGAGAAGAAGGTGTAATTGAATAAATGCTAATGATTAGGGTCAAAGAAAGAGTGAATAAAAAATACTCTATGCTCCCTTTAAAAATAAAATGCATTTAATAATTTTGAACATAAATCAGCGTAAACTAATAAGAGCATATTAAGAGCCCGTTTGGATTGGCTTATAAGTAACTTATAAGTTGTTTTCGACTTTTTTTGAGTGTTTGGTTTGTGTAAGAAAGTCATTTTGTCTTAAAATAAGCTCAAAAAAATAATTAGGCACCATTTGACTTACCATTTATAAAAGCGAGTTATAAATTTAAAACGACCAAAAAAATAAGTTAGACTACCCCAACTTATTTTTTTTAGCTTATAAAGCCGCAAACAATATTTATAAGCCCATCCAAACGAGGCTCTAAATCACTATTTTTTTTCTTTCTAATTGAAATGCTAACGCACCCGTGGTGGGTGTGCATATATCCTCCACAACCTCCCTTCTCAGGTCATGTCCTCAATAGTTCTTATTTTGTCGTATCGTGTCGTGTCCCGATCACCTTTCCTCAATACTTCTTTGGCCTAACTCTACCTCTTCTGAAATTATCCATAGCCAACCTCTCACGTCTCACATCTCCACACTGAAGCATCTGCGCATCTCCTCTTCACGTACTAAATCAATAAGCGAATAATATACATTATTGATGTAAAAGACTTATATTATTTAATTACGGTTAATATTTCTTTCTGTTCCATTTTATTTGACATTATTTTTTAATTAGTCTGCTTCAAACTTAATAAGAAGTTCTTATAGTCACACAATATCATACTATCATATTTAAATGCAGCAAAGAACATAACCAAGACTCATACCACTTCGCGGAACCCACTCGTATTCAGAAAAGAATATGCACCACAAGAGTGCAGCAAGTGTAGTATGAGTACATAAAGCACGTGTACTAAGTATATTTCATAGACCGACAACTAAAGAAGCTGTGACGAAGTATGAGGAAAAGTCTCTTTAACCTTACCAGTTATGTTAACTTCAAACCGAACCATTTACCAGGTAAAGAATGTAATAGTACCAAGTAAGCCGCTTACTCAGAAAATCAGAGAATCAAATAAACAGTTAACCGGGTAATCAGATAAGAAGTGATTAAAGAAATGCAATGCAATATGCTCTCGTAGACGCACAGAGCTCCGCTTCGCGTACAGGAGATGCGACCCATGAGGGACCGCTAAATCCATATACTACTCTGAATAAAAGATCTCCCAGATCACATTGGGAAACTGATCTTAAGAGGCCAAAATATCATGCAATTGACCTTATGAGGCCAAAATATCCATCAACCGATCATTTAGGCATAGTAACCATCACTTACCTTGAAATCCTGTTCTCTCGGATCATATAGAGCCACATCAATGCACATGCATGATACAACATATAAAAGAGTGAATATCTCAGTATTCGGACTTAATAGCCAATAAGTTCAAGTAAGTTCATCAGTAATCCACACATAATAGCCAACAAGTTCAAGTAAGTTCATCAACATGTTTATCACAATTGTACAAGATTTCTTAGAGTACCCAATACAATTAAATAGTCAAGTATAAAAAAGTAGTATAGAAAAGCTAATGCCCATATGCTTTGGCATTCTGGGTCAGGACCCATAACTACACAGTGCACTGTCACTCATATCATGGCACCGGTACTCGTACCAATGCTCGTCATATCATGGATACGAGACCCCCTATTACGCCCTTATCCCTTATTGATAAGCTTATTTTTATTATCTTTGTTGAAAACGTCCTTTAAACGAAGTCTAGAAGTCTTAACATACCTCAAAGTTGAACAAATGAATCAAGAAAATCGCCTTTCCTATCAGGAGTACCTCTGAACGCTCCAAAACTATCAAATACATAATCTACATGAGTGTGTGACACCCATATTGCTGTGGTGCTAACACGGGTCCAAAAAAGTCACCCCAAAAGTCAATCTGGAGTTCCGAAGGTCAAAAATTTAATTTTGTCACAAAATCAGGTTACCCATAGGTCCTAAATCTGAAGAAAAAAAAAATCATCCAATTTCTTCCACGAATCGATACTCAAATCAAGGATTTACCATTTCTCAACTTTGGGGCTCAGAACACGGATAAAAATGATAACTAAAGAAAATAATCATCAAGAAACACAAAAATAAAGGTTAAATACTTACCCCCTTTCCAAAATGAGAAGAATGCCGCGAAAATCACCCAATTCCGAGCTCTAGAACTCCAAATATGCTAAAAAAAAAAAAAACGATATGCCCATTCGAAACACCATTCGAACAATTTTCTTTTCGCTATTGCGGACACCTATCACGATCGCAAAGTAAACTTCACATTAAAATTTTTAAATGTGTGTCGAGTGACAGGTTGGTGAGTATTGGACAGTGAAAAAAATAAATTTAAGTAGGATTTAATTTGTAATATATTTGACAATAGCATAAAAGTTATACTAAATATGGTTTCTGCATAATTGGAAAAAATAAAATGTATTTCCATGAAGCACTGCAACGGCTATAATCGTACATTTATCACCATTTAATATTCAATATATATTTGTATTATTAAAAGTTAACAGTTAAATGGATTGTTTTTTACGCATATTCAAATATTGTCGAATTAATATTTCAAAATTCTTAGCCACTATAGTTAATTAAATTTTTTACATCTTTTATTTAAAATGCTCGCTTGTTTCAATCTTTAATTTTGTACATCTATAATTATTTTTAAAGAGATTGTATTATTATTATTTTTAACTTTTTTGATGACTAAAATTAGTAAGCAATATGTTGTTACTCTATCATCACTTTTTTATAAAATTAGCAAGCAATCACATTTGTTGTTACTCTATGATAATTTTTATGGAGATTACTTAAAAATTTCAACTGAATTATTCTCCTAAACCCAAAGTTGACTCGAAAAAAATTGGTCAGCATAAAATCGGAGCCATAAACTCCACATATTTCAATCTAACTTGGTATCTAGTCTGTCCTCATTTAATTTCATGTCAAAATTGCCAATGGTGACAAATAAGAATCCTCTAATTCAAACTATTCAAAAATTTACAGAATCTAAATTCTCCCTATAAATAGGAGCCAATCTTAGGCAAAGGAACACACCACAACAACAAAGCCATTTGATCCCATATCCGAACAAACACATTTCTCCTTCTTTTCCTCCTCTTTAGGCATGATTGGAAAGAAAATGAAGCTTGCTTTGATAGAAAGTATCACTCAGAGGAAAGCCTCATACAAAAAAGACAGAAAGAGTTCTTGAAAAATGTTCAAGAACTCAGCACCCTTTGTGATGTTGATATTGCAACCGTCGTTTATAGTGCTTGCGACAATGAACCTGAGGTGTTTCCAAATCTTGGTGTTGTTATCAATACCTTTACAAAGTTCGAGGGCCGCCGGAGTTAAAAAGCGATAAAAAATACAACACTAGAAGCATTTACGAAAAGGATTAATGCGAGCTTGGAGGAACAACGCTACCGGAAGGTAAGGAAGGAGCATAGAGTGAAGGAGTTAACAATCAAGATGCATGAAGTACAATAACTCCTTCACCCTATTCTCCTTCCTTACCTTCCGCAGTTCTTCCTCCAACTTCTTATCCTCTGCTTGGTAAACTCTTCTAGTGTCACCATATTTTTTTATTGCTCCAACTCCGAAGCACGCTAAACTTTCTAAAAGTATTGGTAACAACACCATGATTTGGAAACACCTCTAATTCATTGTGGTAAGCTCTATAAACGACGATAGCAAATTTTTACATCACAAAGGGTGCTTGGTGCTTGAGCTTTTTTCAAGAACTCTTTCTGTCTTTTCTTGTATGAGACTTTCCTCTCATTGATACTTTCAATCAAGGCTTAAGTAATCGATGACCCTTAAAGTTGTCCACATAATTCACTTAGACACCTCAACCCAGACTTGTACCTATTGAAGTGTCCGTCTATCGTTTGTTTTTTTCCTCAAAGCGCGTTGTTTCATTCACGTATTAAATCTATGATCAATCTTTGTTTTATGTTTACTAGATACTCTGATACTTATTTTTGCCTTTATTACTGTTGTTGCTAGTGTGGTTTCCAAAAAGGCCGTAGTCCCTCTATATGTACCTTATTGTAACTTGGAATAGAGGAAGTAGTTCAACATGACTCTTTTACAATTTAAATAGAAGAAAATGTCTCTATAAAGATCTCTTGTACTTTCTTTTCAGATATCTTACATGTAAAAATAAAGATCTTTTAAAAGGTTTGACATTAACTTTTGAAGATGTAATGGCCACATAATCAATTGACCTAATCAAATGACTCTTCTCTCCAGTTTCTTATACTTTCTACTCTGCCATGATGGAGTCACGGATAGAGAAAACCAAAAAATTTTGGTAAAATCACAAAGCTTAATGCAGCACGTCAACTCGTTATATCAAACAAAGTAAAATAAAGGAAATATGAATATTTACTTCGAGTTATTACTAATAATAGTAATTAATCGTGATTTGGCATGAATTCGACTCCGTAAAAAGAATACGAGTTGTGGCATGTAATTTTCCTTTAACACGTTCAATTGTTGTGATGATATTCACTAATTAATCGTGATTACGCAGACAGTTTACAAGTTAAATTAATAGTACTCACTAATAGGCATGACTTAAAGTCATAATACTCACTAATTAATCGTGATTATCGGTCATCCTCTCCTTGCTAGTTGCTGCACAACAGTCAACAGTAGCGTGATTTGGTTTGTCAAACTTTTTTTCTTTTGCTTTTTTTTTTTTTTTTTTTTTTTTTTAAATTTAAAAATAGAAGAGAATTGATTTAAATTAAAAGAATTTATGATACCATATCGTTTAATTTCTATATTAATCTCACTGATGATATTTGGAGATGCTAGGCTGGCATAATTGAGCTGCCAGATCATATGCTTACACATATGTGGATCCACAAGGTGGGGAAAAGTGGGTCCATTTAATTTTTTCCTTTTATTTCAGAGTCACCAAATGATTCCTAGTTCACTGATACCGGTAGTACATATTTCTTCCATTTTATTTTGTGCGTGACTCATACATAATCTAAGAAATAATAAAAGACTTGGGTATCTATGACAACAAGTAATTAAATAACCTTTTTGTAAAAAAAATATATTTAAGTTTACCTAAGTATTATATAAAATGTCTTTTATTTCCTCCTAATCGTTTTATGTGATAATTTTTTAAAATTGAGTGATATTTTTGTTATAAAAGATAATTAGTGACTTTTATAAAAAAAATTAAAAACTTGAATGATTATTTGGTTATAAAAAAAATTGTATTTTTTATAAAATGAAATTAAAAAGTTGAGATGATTCGGGCATGTGAAGAGGAGAGCCACGGATGCCCCAGTTCGGAGGTCTGAGAGGTTGACTTTGGATGGTTTCAGGAGAGGTAGAGGTAGAAGTAGGCCGGAAACGTATTGGAGAGAGTTGATTAGGCAAGATATGACGCAGGTTCAGCTTACCTAGGACATGACCGTATATAGAAGGTTGTGGAGGACACGCATTAGGGTAGAAGACTAGTTGGTAGTTGAATGTTGCCCCGCGATTCTAGTTGGTGGTTGAGTGTTGCCCCGCGATTCCCTAGTAGTTGTAGTACTACACTTCAGTTTCGGTTATTATCTGCTGCTCCCCGTACTTTGATTTTCATAGTATTTTGTTGTAGCTACTATTAGTTTTTTTCGGAAATGCTTTGACATGCTTCATATAGTAGTTTGCCATGGTTTTTTCATTGTCGTTACTTCATTTTCAAGCTGCTTTCATTTGCTTTTACTTTAGCCGAGGATCTATCGGAAATAACCTTTCTACCTCCAAAGCTAAGGGTAAAGTCTGCGTACATTCCACCCACCCCAAACTCCACTTGTAGAATTACACTTGATATGTTGTTTCTTTTGTTGTAAAATGATATTAAAATGGGCAAAAAACATATATATGTACATACTAAGAGGTTATATTTATGGAATATAACGATACTTTTCACTTATTAAACATATCAATAGATTTGTTACAAAATCTATACAAATCAGGTAAATTAAAAAGAATTAAATAAAACACATTAAATAAGGTAAGGAGATTGCTTTCATTATTTTATCCAATTTTCTCTCTCCAATCAAAATTAAAATATATTGTTACCTGATTTTCTCCATGCTCCCTTATTTCATCCACTTTTATCTCCCCATTCAAAATTACGAGATATTGCTTTCCAATTTTCTTCAACTTTTTATTCAAAAAGTCAATACTAATAAATAGTTTTATATACATCGTAAAACATATATGTATAATTTTTATATGCAATATGTATACGTATAAATTTGTTATAATTTTTGTATATGAAATATGTATTAAAATTATGTGTATTTTGATTATGATAAAGTGCATATAAATTGTATAAAATTTAATCAAAGTATGTATAAAGTTTGAGAAAATATGTATAATAAATTTGTGATTGATATAAAATCCCGATTCCATACAAAGTTCATAATAGAAAAATAAATTTGTGTAAATTTTTGTATGCAATATGTATAGATTCGTTATAATTTTTATGTATGAAATATGTATAAAAGTTGTATGTATATTTTGATTATGATAAAGTACATATAAATTGTATAAAATCTAATCAAAGTATGTATAGATTATGAGAAAGTATATATGTATATTAAGTTTTTGATTGATACAAACCACATTCCATACCCGTATAATTTTCAACATTTTTAGATTAATTTATATCACATTTTTAGATTAATTTATATCGAATTTATTCGCATTCCATTCACACTATGCCACATATATCTAAAAAATGATAGTATATAGCAGATTCCATACACATTTCATACATAACTAGTTTTCAACATTTATACAGATTTCAAACACACAATGATCGCACATATACAAATGATACAAATCAATTTTTATATACAATTAATACACATGTCATTAATAAAAATATTTTGTAATATTGGTTTAAAATTTATATTATGAGAGAAGATGAATTTTAAGTCTAGAAATGGTATCTATCATAGAGGGAGAAGAAGAGAAGAATCTTTTAAAAAAAATATAAGCTTGATTAGCAGAACATCCTATAATTAAGCCCACATTTAAAATCGATTCTTTTCCTTAAAAACGCCCAAAAATCGTATCTCATTAAATTCAAATCTGATATTCTATTTGATATACTTTGTAATTTTATTGGTATGTTTTGTAAATAAAAAAAATATCTTTATATTTTGTAATATAGAATCTTAAATAGTATTATTAAGTCATTCTCCCTATTAAAATAGAATCTAATCCAGATTGATTTAAAATGAACATCGTATGGACTTGTGGCCTATAGGTTGTAGGGTATCCAATTATGGACTGCACACTTGTATTGCTCCCAATGGAAAACGGATCCAACATTGAGGCTTACCTACCACATTATTTAATTTCTCTACCAATCCAAGTATCTTGTCTGGTCCTTTTTTTTCCCTTCTATCCTACTAGTGGGATGTAGCACGGGCCCAATGTCTTTGTCTGTACATTCTATTATATATTATAATGGATCGTTTAATATGTAAAAACTTTATAAATAAAATAGCATAGAGATTTTTTTTAAGTAAAAGAACTGTTTCAAACATAAGAAATTGTCATTATTTGTCTTTACAAACCGGAACACTTTATTTATAATTATGTACACAAATTATTGAAACAAATTTCAGATTTATTAATCTAGCTAGCAATTCATTTTTTTGTATCTACTGATACTAAAAGTGATTTGCTTTTCCCCCAAAATATTAGAAGTGATGCAAATTTGAGTTGTTTTACATTGGATAGCACATTTTTACTCAATTAATATTTTAAACTATTTTAATTATTGTACTCAATTTAGATACAATTACTTTATCAATATGGTGTTTAAAATATTCAGAACTCTATCCTCGGCCATCTTGTTGTAACATGCTCCTCGGCCGAATAAAATTGGCAGTTTACTGTTACATATGTGGAATGAAAGAGATTTTTATCCTCAATAAAAATATATCGATTTTGTGTTATGAAAATTGAGGAATTATTAATAGGAAGCGCATTTGAATTAGTCAGATCAATAATTTTTTTGATACAAGTAGTTAAAAATCAAAAGAGAAAAGATTAGTAATTTCGATGTGGTTATTCTTTTACCTATCCCCACATGATTTCTAACTCGATAGTATTTACAACAACAACAACAGACCTAGTAGAATCCTACAAGTGCGGTTTGAGGAGGGTAGAGCATACGCAAACCTTATCCCTACTTTGAAAGGTAGAGAGGCTATTGTTTCACTAATCGCCTCAAGAAAGAATAATAAATCAAGTCAAATAGGAAAAAGAAAACAAAAGAACTACAACAAAACAGTATACTAAGCGAAGAACAAGAAACAATAAATAATAACAGAAATTGAAGAACAAGAAACTACCGGAGATATACTATGACTACTAGTAAGGAATGATAAGCGAGACAACACTCTACTACCTACTAACTATCTACTCTAATCTGTGTCCTTCACAACCTCATATCTAAGGTCATGTCCTCGGTAATATCGCGTCAATCGTCATGTCACAACCTCATATCTAAGCGACGAAGCCATATCTCTCACACTTCTGCACTGAGGCATCGGCGTATTTATTTATTTATTTATTTATTCAAGCTTACCAAATATTCAAACTCTATGATTAGACAATCAAGGGGTCGTCCGTCTAATTACCTCTCTCCAATATTTCTTATAAAATTATACCACAATCTTACCTCTTTCCCATTTGCCCATCCATAACCAACCTCTCAAACTTCTAAAAGATGGTATAAAATAATCCGCGTGGGATAAGAAGGTATGTTCGGGATATCCTCAAAGACTAATTTTTGCACCATGTTTGGTACAAGTATAAATTTATCGGCGTATTTATTTACTTATTTATTGGTACAAAAATTAACAAGAATACACATATTTATTTATTCACACTTACCGAATATTCAAACTCTATGATTAGACAATCATTTAGCTTATTTGTATAATCATCTTGTATTTGATATTCATTGGTTTGCTTAATTCTAATTAACGTTGCGTACTACCCATTAAGGAGATATGTTTTTTACCGAAGAGGTTCATTCATCTCATCATATACCTCTGCCGCGATGATAACAACCACTGTGTCTTTTTTCTTTTTACCCCTTATTTCGATCCATATAGCCAGCAAATGTGCGCCATCTTTTGCCTTATTTAACTTGTCCTTTTAGGAAGAAACAAAACCAAGAATTCAATGGATGAAAAACTACAAGTCAGAATTACTTATTTAATAAATTTTGAATCCATCAATCTTTTGGAACATGTAGTATTAAAAAAAAAAAAAAAAAAAGTCTGACACGTTAGTATTTGAAAGGTGTGTTTATAAAATGGTGCTTTTTGACAATTCGGATTGGGTTCGTTAAAATTTGCTCCACTTTTCTCTCCAACTTCTAGAAAAGTATTACAACTTCATGTTCTCTACTTTGTGTTCTTGTTTGAACTGATTTTGTGGTTTAGACCGTGGAATTATATAGATTTTCATAATATATACCAAAAAAATTCATTAGTCGATTAGTCGAAGGCCACGTATCATATCTGGTATTATAAAATTAGCGTTAATAAAAAATGATATGAATGAGTCATTTTAGAACGGGCGATTTTAATAACGATAAATGAGCCAAAATTATTGATGAAGTAAAGATAAATGAGCCACTTCCGATAGTTCGATAAATGAGCCAAACTATTGATATTTGAGCTTTTTTCACATAAATAAATCGTGTTTTTCCGATAGGCGATATATTTGAGTCTTTTCGATATCTGAATTGATGTTTTTTTTTCTCGAAAAAGTACTTTGATTTTCTCAAGACTTCAAAAAGATTGATTGCTTTGTTCAGACTTTCCTTGTTCTTTCTTTCACATTTCGAATGAAAAAAATGAAAGAAATAGATCTAAAATAATAATTTAGACAGCAAAATCTAATAATGGCTATATAAAAAGAAATTATCAATTAGAGAAAGAAGAGTTAGGAGGCTTTAAGCAATCACTCATAAGCTCATAAAAATACAATAGTATCCATATTTATAAGGGCAAAGGTGTAAATATATCCCTCAACTTTGATAAAATAGAAAATAACTTAAATTAAATTAAAAAATGATTAAAATAAACTCAAGACCAAGAATTTGCTCAACCTCAATTTATTTTTTTTACTTAAAAGCCATTTTGGTTTGGGCAGCAACTCCACCCTTTTATACCTGATATTTTCTGTTAATTCCAATACTACCCTTACCTCTAAAAATCCTTTAAGCACTTTTATCCAAACACGTAACTGCTTATTTATAAAATAACTTTCAGCACTTAAAAAAAGCCATCTTTTTCAGCTAATCCAAACAGGCTCTTAGAGTTGATTTATCCCTCGTTAAAAAATAATGCATATATATCCCTGCAGTTAAAAAGTGATTAAAACAAGTCAAAAGTCATGACTTGGATCCCATATTTAATAGTTAAAAAATTTGAACGATTAAGATTCACATTTAAAAAATAAAAAATTAAATAGATTTAATAACTCAGATTTAATTGATTAAGATAAACCAAAATAATGATTAATTACAAAAAATAAAAATAAAAAAAAATTAGGATTTGCAACCTCAAGAAGACAAATTTGACCAATTAATGCTCATCTCCTTTTGATCTAATAATCAAACACACACAGGAGTGTAAAGAACTATGTCGATGCTCATAGCATCCCGTCGATTATCATCAACCAATTCGTTACGTTATGCGAAATTTTTCTCAACTTCTTTCAGAGAAGAAAGAGATACTTTCGGTCCCATTTTAGTTCCCGAGGACAAGTTCGTCATTTCACTCTCTCTTTTTTACTCTCTTTGTTAGCTGATTAAGAGTTATGCACGTATTAGTAATGTAGTAATTAGTTATTAGAGAATCTATATACATTATTTTACGGAGGATTAGTTATTCATGTATTTTTTTTTTATTTTTTTTTTCCCACCCATTTGTGAGGATTTTTTTTTTTAACCCGTGTCTACTTATTTTTTACCACTGAGCCATCCCTCACTTGTCGTTATTCATGTATTATAGCCTGTTTGGCCAAGGTTTTTTTTTTTTTTTTTTAATAAGTGCTTATTTAAAAAAGGTAAAGGTGTTTGGCCAAAGTTTTTGTGATAAAATAAGTTTTTGTGGAGTCACGTATTTTTCTAAGCTAAAAAAATATAGATTTTGATAAAAAATATTTTTTTGAAAAGCACTTTTGAGAAAAAACATTTAGAAATACTTTTTAAAAGCTTGGCCAAATACTAATTACTGCTTGAAAGTGTTTTTTAAAATTACACCTCGAAGTTGATTAAGCCAACTATCATCTGTTTTCTTTTCTTACTTGGACTATCACCATGGTGTGTTTTAATACATAAATGGTGATAGTTCAGGTAGGAAAAGGGAATAACCGATAGTTGGGGTGTGGAACGCGTAAAAAAGTGATAGTTAATGTGTGTTTTTGACAATTATCTCATGATTAAACTATTTAAATGTACTCCCTTTATCCCAATTTGATTAAGCTTTTGTTTTTGGTTATTGAGAGTCAATTTGAGGTGAGACTAGACATGATTACAGTGTCAAAATGCAAACAATTTAGATATAGGCTTGTTGTTTCGAGAGAATGGAATGATAGATGAAGATGTTACTTATAGGATTAAAACCGGATGGTTGAAATGGAGAAGTGCTTTCGGGGCGTTATGTGATAGAAGATGCCTACCAAATTGGAAGGTAAGTCCTACATAACAACTATAAGACCGGAAATGTTATATGACGGTGAATATTCGGCTGCTAAAGTCCAACATATCCACAAGATGAGTGTTGCAGAGATGCGGATGTCAAGATAGATGTGCGATCATATCATATTAGATAGGATTAAAAATGACCACATTCGCCAGAAGGTTCAAGTAGCATGCATTGAGGATAAAATGCGAGAAGCTGTTGGAGATGGTTTGGACATGTTATGCGTCGACCGTACATATGAAAATTAACCAAGTACTATTAAATAGGAAGGCTAGTACCTTATGGCGGGTCCAGATCCCACTTGTAGTGGTGTCTTGCAAAACCTCAGCATTATCTCCAACTTTCAAAACCTCAAAGCAATTTAGTGTGACAAATGAGAGATCAACCCTCCTTGTTACAACTTTAGTTTATATGGTGTGAAAGGAAGGTTAGTTATTTAGGGATGATGAGTATTCTTGATGATGCTAAAAAAGAGTGCAAGAATTTGTATAGAAACTTTGAGCTCCGATACCAATACTTGATGTAGCACCACCAGGAGTGACAGAGAATCGGGAGAAGAACAGAAAAGGAGAGAAAGAGTAAGAGAGGGAATCAAACTCATAAAATGTTATTCATCAACTAATGTATCTAACAATGTATAAGGAGGGTCCTATTTATAGCCTTGGACAAGGTAGAGTCCTTAAACAATGTAAACTTTATCTCTAACTAAGAGTGAAAGATAAAACCAAATAAATGATAAAAGATAAAATCAACAAAAACTAATAATAATGATGTGAATAATCTAGATAACCATAGAGTGAAAATATATTCTAAAAGATGATATCCTAATTTATTAAAATAAAATACTAATTTTTTTTTTGATAAGGTAAAAGAAAAAGGGGGTGGGTGATTCAGGTAAATCAGGTGCACTGCAGTCTTTATAGTTTAAAGTCTTTGTGATTTTCCGTGGTCTTTCCTTATATTTGGTGTTGATAAGCCAAAAACTGATAGTTTCTGATAGTTCAGCCGATTTTGAAATTCTTTCTTTCGATAACTATAGTGTGATATTTTTGCTCCTTTTATCCATATTGACTTGGGCTCGATTTGGCTCACGTTCAGGTTATGGGGGGCACAAACCCAAAGATCCCTGCAAAACTTTGAAATTGGAGGTGAGCGTGAAAGGATGCCTGAACCAATCGTACGTGCATTTGGTATTCTTAAAAAGTGTGCTGCCAAGGTTCGTACTACTATACGCTAGACAATGTCAACTTTATCTCTAATGTTATATAAATTTTTTGGTGTCGCTGTGGTAATGCTTTACATGCAGTTTTTTGGTCTTGTCATCTTATGGTTATTACCTCCATTGCAGGTGAACATGGAGTATGGCCTTGACCCATCTATAGGGAAGGCGGTAATGCAAGCTGCCCAGGAAGTAGCAGAAGGAAAATTGAATGACCATTTTCCTTTGGTGGTTTGGCAGACTGGTAGTGGAACTCAAAGTAACATGAATGCAAATGAGGTAATCACAAGTTCATGAACTTGAAGTTGAAGGTCCATTCGAGGTCTTTTAATCGCTTGAAGAGGTTTCTGTCAGTTACTTCCTCTGTCCCAATTTACGTGACATTCTTCCCTTTTTAGCATCTCTATTAGTAAGTTATTCGTCTTTCATGAAAAATAGTATGATATAATGGTGAGCAAATCGTATAATTCATTTTTCTGGTGTCAATTGGTTCATCTATCTGTAGTTGGCACACATCAGTTGTTGGAATTAGAAAAATATGTCCTGGATCTTGAACATGGGAATTATAGCCAATTGTGTGTATAGATGAGAGTGTATGCCTTTTGATGCATGCTAGAAGCATATTTAATCTTTTATTGTAGGTGCAGTCATCTCCAGATGATAGATTTCAAGACATTTAAAATATCCAAAGCTGTACAGTCATTTCTTTAGCTTTATTAAATGTATTGGACCTTGTTGTAAATGTATTGGACCTTGTTGGATGTCACTTTGAGGAGAGTTACCTAGATGAAGAATAAATAAATTGTTTGGATTCTGGCTCTCAATTTTGAGGAGCTTTATTTTACCTAGATGAACTGCTGCTCTGGTCGATTGCAGCACCAGTTACTGGAAGCATGTGGATTCTGGCTCTCAATTTTTTTTTTTTTAGTTTATTGACTGTTGAGCTCTTGGTTTAGAGCTTCAAGCTATGACAGAAAAGATCTCTTTTTATTTTTATTTTTATTTTTAATATGTAAGACTGCAAGATATTACTTTGTTCAAAGTTTGGCTAATCTTCAAGATAATTCAATGATAGTGCTGAATGCATCGGATTCTACATGCATTGGGTGCTTTGTATGTTTGACGGTAGCTAGCATTTGTCAGATTGTGACGGCTCGTAAGGCGTTTGTATTATAAGAATGTTGAGGAAGTCGGCAATATTGTGAGAGTATTTTGTTGACTTATGAGCTGCAAGGAATTATCTTCTACAAAAGGGAAGAAATCTTAATATGGTTCTTTCTAGTGATGCCTTATCTGATCTTTTCAGGTTATTGCAAACAGAGCAGCTGAAATTCTTGGCCATAAGCGCGGCGAAAAGCATGTGCACCCAAACGACCATGTGAACAGATCACAATCTTCAAATGACACATTTCCTACTGTGAGTTTCTCCTTTAGATTACTTGTTTGCAAGATATATTGTTATGTTTCTAATTCTCCTTTCAAACTTATGCTGAGTTCTTAGCAATGGTTATTTTGTAGGTGATGCATATTGCTGCTGCTATGGAGATAAATAAAAGATTAGTACCAAACTTAAAACAGTTGCATACTTCACTACACTCGAAGGTTGATTTCTTTTTTCACTCGCAAAGAATTGGGACGCATGTTTACCTTTTCTTTTAGCAGCTGGTTCCATTGTTGTTTAGCATTTTATGCAGCACTATGTGATTTTGTAGCATGCAATTGTCAACTGTGCTTGCTTGTTTACCTTGATGGCTGATTCTAGTGATTTCTTGTAGGGGCATTATGTATACTGTGTAGTGAGCAGGCCACGTCCTGCTCTTAGTTATACCCATCTACTTGGTTCCTAATGCATAAAAGGGGAAACAACATTCCCTCAAACTTTCATTAATTTACAAATTTATAGGGGCAATAGGGAAAAATGAATTTTGTTGAGTTATGATGAAGAAGAATTAAGAAAAATCAAAATGAACTGTTCTGCTCAGTTTGAACAATAGACTTAGGTCCATTGACAGCTTTTGGTCATTTTGCCCAACTACTAATTCTAAAGACTAAAGCAACCCAAACACTGTTGTTACTCAGAACCATTTTACAAAAGCTGTTTTTCAGAATAACCAAAACCAATTCAAATGCCAAAAGAGTTTGTAAGATGAAAGTCTCTCCTCTCATTCTCATGTATCCTTCTTCACTTGTTCTTTGTAAAAATTTTACTTTCTACTACCATACATGGCTACAGTAACATGTATAAACCACCTGAAAAATGCTGCTTGATATTTTGGAAAATCTTCCAAGACACCACGAGGATGTAGTTATCACCCTTTGCAAATGTTGAGGCAAATAAAAGTTTTGTGATATATGGAGAATTTCCTATGGTTTATATTATGTGCTTGCCTTTTTTTTCTTCTTATTCTAACAAACAATGATGTGTCTGTGCTGTAACAAACAAGGATATGGAAATATAGTGGTTGTTCTCCAACATGTATACTAACGTTCCAACTCAACTTTAAAATGAAAGGTGTTTGTATGGTGAGTGACTCAGTCTGATATTTTCATAACAAAAAGCGGCTCTTCCCCATAGCAGAAAATGATTAAGGCAGAAGCTGTTCTGATTTTCTATATTGGCAGTTATTTATTAAAGCAAAGAAATTAAAAATAAACTGGTCCTACCGTTCCATAGTTGCTTGGTCTTTTGGGAGATCTATCATCTTGGAATGGAGCACGGAATTAACCAACTCATCAGACTTTTCGCGTCTATACCATCACTTTCAGTTGTTTTTTATTTGTCACACTGGGTATTATTTCCTTTGCAACTAAAACATTTTACTCCTGATTAATTTTACCAGTCAGCTGAATTCAAAGACATTATTAAGATTGGCCGAACCCACACACAAGATGCAACACCTTTGACTCTTGGACAAGAATTTAGTGGCTACACAACTCAAGTAAATCTCTACTGAACTTCAATTTACTAAATGCAAAAGTTGCTGTTTTAGTAGATAAAAGGGTGTTAGTTTTGGATCATTGTTAATGAAGCATTGCCATTGTAGGTGAAATATGGTATTGATCGAGTCTTGTGCACCCTTCCACGCATGTATCAGGTTCTCGTTCAAACTTGGCTTTCCCTACTTTTATTTTTACGACTTCCTTGCTTCCCCTTTTCTGGTTCTTACTGATTGCATCTTCACTTGAGCAGCTTGCACAAGGAGGCACAGCAGTTGGAACAGGATTGAACACAAAAAAGGGGTAAGTGTTCCCACATTCAGGTTCAGATGTTTGTTATTTTCAGCACAGAAGTTCTAGCATTGGTTTTGTGAAGGCAGCTAACATCCAGCAATGCAATCCCTTCAGTTGGTTTTTGTTAAAGTTTCAATTGTGCTATATGTTTTCAGTTGTGGTTATGTTTTATTCTTCCTTCACAGGTTTGATATAAAAATTGCAGCAGCAGTGGCAGAGGAAACAAATTTGCCTTTTGTAACAGCTGAAAACAAGTTTGAAGCATTGGTGATCACTGCTTTGTGAAGTGCTTTTTTTATATTCCTTTTTAATTTTTATAGCATATGGTGGCTATCACCAACAAAAGTTTAATGGTCCGCTGATATTTGCACTGGCAGGCTGCTCATGATGCATTTGTTGAAACCAGTGGAGCCTTAAATACGGTGGCTGCTTCTCTCATGAAGATTGGGAATGATATACGCTTCTTAGGAAGGTATGTGTTTTGGGCTTTTCCTGTATGTTGCTCTTTTTCTTTTTGCTTTTCTTTCGTCTTTTTTTGTTGGAGATTTCGAAGCATCTTAGGAAGGTGTGTTTTTTCTTGGATTTATATCTTTCCTCATACAGTGGTCCACGCTGCGGTCTTGGTGAACTCATTCTTCCTGAAAATGAACCTGGAAGCAGTATTATGCCTGTAATCTTACTAGCCTTACATTTGTTTGAGTTAATTCTTATGTATCGTCTAGTCTTTGATTAACCCTTCTGAATAAATCTTTAAACACATGATTTTTACTCATTTCAGGGCAAGGTGAACCCTACTCAGTGTGAGGCGCTTACAATGGTCTGTGCTCAGGTAACAGTTCTACTTTAGATCGATATAATCAAATTTAAGGTCTGCATACATTCTACCCTCCCAAGACCCCACTTTGTGAGATTTCACTGGGAATGATGGTGCTGGTGTTGTTGATGAAGTCGGATATTTTGACTGGTCTAATATGCTTGTCCAAAGTCATAGCACCCTGAGGCTCGACACATGAGATTGACTTGGATCAATGCTAGAATAGTTTATTTGCATGTTTTATAGTTGAATCTTTTAAACAAGGTAGGATAAGGTCTGCGTACACTATACCCTCCCCAGACACCACTTGTGGGATCACAAAACTAGTTGAATCTTTTATCACCTGCAGGTTATGGGAAATCATGTAGCTGTTACAGTTGGTGGATCAAACGGTCATTTTGAGTTGAACGTGTTCAAGCCTATGATTGCCAATGCTCTACTTCATGTACGTCTACTTACTCTTTCATTTTGTTGTTCATTAATGTTCTCCCTTGGGAGACTAGGTGAGCATATTCAAGTATGCTACACGTATTGTGTTCTACTACTGCTTTTCTTACTTCCACCACTGAAGCCGGATTTTCATTTTTGTCATATTATTGTCATGCCAGTCGGTGAGATTGCTAGGGGATGCATCTGCTTCTTTTGAAAAGAATTGTGTAAGAGGAATTCAAGCCAATAGAGAGAGGATCGCAAAATTATTGCACGAGGTCAGTAGATGTAAAACGGTTGAACAAATTTTGATATTCCTTTAATCCTTTCTATTTCATTTGTTCTAAATTTTGATCCTTTTGATCTCATTTCCTCCATTTTGGCAGTCGCTCATGCTCGTCACATGTTTGAACCCAGTAAGTATCTGTCAACACTTCCAAAGTTCATTTTCAATACCATACTGTCCACACTTTTAGGGCTATGCTAAAAAATCTTTGCTTCTTTAGATGTTTTTGTATTGAATCTATTTTGCTGATTCTGTGATACCTGCTTTATTTCAGAAAATCGGTTATGACAATGCTGCAGCAGTTGCCAAGAAAGCTCACAAAGAGGGAACCAGTCTAAAGGTAAGTTATTAATGCGCAATTATTTGTTAAAAACAATCTTTCACTTGGTGTTAGACATTGAAAGAATTTGACACAATGGTTTGAATTTGCAGGAGGCTGCCCTTAATCTTAATGTCCTCACAGGTGATGAGTTTGATAAACTCGTAGTTCCTGAGAAAATGATTGGTCCTACTGACTGATTAACGCCAGTAGTTTCTAAAAATAGAGATGACCAAGAGGATTTGAACTATTATTTTTTTCTTCAAAATCAAAACAGGAAAATAAGGATTTCATGAAATTCTTGAGGTTTTCATTCCCCCCACCCAAAAAAAGAAGAAAGAATTGGAAGTGGGAAAGCCTCCATTTTGTAATGAAACATTGAGCAATAGCAGCAGACCAAATAATGAATGGATTCTCAAAAAAAAAAAATTAAAAAAAAAATAAAAATTGAATGGATTCACTTATTTACCATTGTACTAAACTTGATATATTGGTTTCTGAAACTGAAAAAATGTGATCGTTACTTCCTTCAGGATTGAGGCACAGTTGATTGATTTTTCTCTTTGCTCGTACTTGGCGGCGCATGATCTTTTCTTTCTCCATTTCTTGTTTTCTTAATTTACTGATATGTCATTACATTTTCATCTTGCATTAGTCTACACTAACTAGGCTTAAATCTCAAACAAGTCTGAATCAGCTAAATGAATCCTCATCACTGATCCATGTAATAAACATGACATATAAAAGCAATAAAAAGTAAACTATTATATATTTTCATATAAGAGAACAATAGAAAAGTACTAGAAATCTAATGCTCTTTCTGCCTGATGACCTTGATTGGATTAAGGAATTATTAGCATGAAAGAAACGATAAAAAAGCATTACAAAGGACGATGTTACTTCCATTTACGCAACAGAACTTTGAATATGTGAAGCTAAATTCAGAAATGCGATCAATTGGAGCTTTTCTTGTTTGTACTCATTACGCATTCTTGTTTCTTCCGCTGAATTACGGTATGCCTTTTTAAGTTTTTTTTTTAATAACAATAACGCATATCAAAATAATGATGAGTAATACTAATATGAGACTCTCAATGACTACTAGAAATATAGAACCTAAAATAAACATAGTGACATAACCAGTAGACATAATCCACACTAATTGGTCGCCTATATAAATCTGTTTCTTGGAATGTGCTCTATAACGAAGACAAACAAAACAGGGAAGAGAGAACAAGGACGGAAATACTAGAAAGTTGTAAGCCCCTTTACCTTAACACTCCAATTGTCTAAAGATCTAAACGTTTGATGAAAGCTTTATCCAAGACCTATAATTGTCTCATATAAAACTATGCGAGCACATAAGTGATAAGACGCTAGTTCATTAAAATGCTTTGAAAAAGTTGAGAAGTCCATGTAAATAAAAATCATTGTGTAGCGTACAAGTTACTGACTATATTTTGGAAGTACTAAAAACTACAAGTCACTTCACCAACTGAACATAATTAAAAAATTGCAAAAAGCAAGACATAATCAGGCAAATAAGCTTTATCTCTAATATTCTAAAGGCGCTTTTGTCCCACTGACAAACAAGAAACGTGATAAAATGCCACAGCCACAACCACAGCAAAATGATTCTCGTTCAGAAAAGGTCAGTAACTTTCCATTGAACACCGTCACAACCAGCCAAAAAGCAGAATTGCAACAAGGTGAAGAATTCAATCCCAAAAATCAGCTTAAACCACTAAATTCCATCCAACGCAAAATGACTAAGGTGAATATATAATTAAAACGTATGGGCAAAAGTATTACTGAGAAACAAGGTATCAAAACTTTAAACCATCTTCCAAATTCATACAAGTAACATTGTCTTCCAAAGTGAAAAGAACAAAAAGGGAACGGATCAAACATACTAAACTGCCATACTAACAAGGACAAAAAGTAAGCATAGCGCCAACCCTCATTGCAAACCATCATGCTCACTCCTTTGATTTTTTAGATACCCTGCAAGGACATGTTCTCATCAAATGCTGTTCTAACAAGGATATAGAGAAACTAAAAGTAATAAATTTGCAGATGGACTTACTGAGCAGGCTGGGCTGGGGGAGCAGCAGCGGCCGGTGCTGCAGGTTGTACTGCCCCTCCTGGTCCCTGAGAATTGGAACAGAAAAGATGAGCAGTTCATATTTAAAAGAGGATAAAATTCCCTAATCACATGCAACATGTCCTAAAACCATAAAACTTGGAGGAGCAGAGCACAGAGAAAATAAGTATAGTATCCTCAAATGTCAGTGTCAATTTAATTTGAGCTTCAAATGATCACCTGAGCCAAACGCTCCTCTCTCCTAGCAAACTTCCTTTCCCTGCTTGCCTTGTTCTTTGCCCTCCTGGCCTCAAATTGGTCAGACAGGGTCTTTTCTCTGGCCTTCTCAGCCTTAGTTTTGTGGATATTTTCCATCAGCACACGCTTGTTCTTGAAAACATTACCCTTGACCTTCATGTACATGTCATGATACATGTGCTTGTCAATCTTCTTTGATTCACGGTACTTGCGAAGCAAGCGCCTAAGGACTCTCAGTCTCCTCATCCAAAGCACCTTGGTAGGCAGTCTAGCCTCCCTGGTACCTTTGCGCTTACCTGAGAAAAGAATATATTGGCTAAGAGAGCAATTTCACCAGCAATTATTCATCAGACATTACAAAGACACAGGAGAAATGGCATAGTTCAAGCATGGTTATGTATGAGACAATAATATCTACAATACCAAACGGTGGCTCAACTTATCTCATCTCTTTATGTATGGACTATGGAGTTCCAGACAAAACAATTTAATTAGGTCAAAAAAGCAAAGTGACACTATATTAAAACAATACATGCTAGTACTAAACACCTTACCAGAAAAATAATACTAATTGACCGTTTATACTAAAAGCACATTGACACTATATTAAAACAAAACATGCTAGTATTAAACACCTTACCAAGAAAAAATAATACTAATTGAAGGTTTATACTGCACTCAATCTCATTTTAATTGGCCCAGCTGATATTCATAGCCAAAAACATTACTACGCAAATTTCACCTCATTATTATGGTCTTCTTTACTTTGATTGGAAAATTGGTCGTTAATAGAGTTCCCCAAGTAGGTTATAATTTTGTAACTATTATTTTAGAAAAATGAAACTAACAGAATGAAAATTGAGCCAACCCAAAAGAGTTGAAATAGGTCATGTGAAAAAAGTTTGCACAATGTAAGCTACAATCACTGTCAAGTCTAAGAGGTACCGTATCCAGAGTGACGGCCTTTCCTCTTGGCTTCCTTCATTCTGCGAGCACGAGATCTTGAGTGAATTTTTGTTGGCTTCCTGATGATGAAACCATCCTTCACCAACTTTCTGATGTTTTGACCTGCACCAAATGCAAATGAAGGCATTAGAGGCAATTTTCAGAAACTATTGACAGTTAAATAGATGTCACAATAACATGGGGGAAGTTATATAAATATTACAGATGGCTTGCAAAAACTTAATCAGTGTATCTAGTTACAGCTACATTTTCAAGTTTTCCTAGATTGGGCAATGATTAATATCATTTATGTAACTTCAGCAAAACAACTTGCCGCATGCCCTGTCCACATCTGCCAATAACTCCAATCCAATACACCTATAATTGCAATCAGCTAATCAAATTAACTAACCCCTTCAGTTTCCAAAAATCCAGAAAAATTAGGTTACTCCAAACCAATCTTCTTCATCCAGCCTACGAACCAGCTATGTTTCATATGCTCAAATCTAAGAATTTTCGCTCCAAAATGTCATTGTTTACATGTGAATAGAAAAATATTAAAATGTCACACTCATGAATCTTCCTGAAACAGTATATTTCACTGACGAGTCTAAAGTTTGATCAATTTCCAAACCTAAAACTTCTCTACATTAAGAAAAGGCGGATTGATAATAAAAGTAAAATAAATCAGCTCAATCACATCTCCACCTCACGACCTAACAACTCTTGAAATCAACTAATCGTATAGTCGCAATAACTCCTAACAGAAGATTTTATTATAATCAACCATGTCCAGCAGAAGAAAATTCAGAAAGGAAAAAATGAAAGCAAGCAAATCATTTACCCCTTCAGTTTGGAGAATTCAGCATAACTAGATTACCATTAACCGTTAACCCTACAGCAACCATCCTAACGAACCAGCTATATTGGTGAAACTCAAATATAACAATCATCACTCTAAAAAAAGCCGAAACTGATAATAACAGTAACATGTGCTGGGCCTCATTGGAGCTTAACTGATTAAAATATACAACAGATCTTCCAAAACACAGAAGCTACTACAGTCTTCAGATATTAATATGCTATCTCGTGAATGTTACATAAGAATTATACTTCGTTGAAAAAAAAGTCTAAAATTGATCAAGTTCCAAACCTAAAACGTGTCTACGTAACTAAAATAAAATAACTGATAACCACAGTAACATATGCAACGCTTCACTGGAGCTAAACTGATTATAAACTATTACAGATATTCCAAAAACAAAAGCTACTACATACGAAGATAGATTAAAGAGATCATTTACATGTAAATAACAAAATATGAATATGCTAGTCTCGTGAATGCTACCTAAAGAGCATGCTTCCAAATTCCAAACAAAAACATCTATAAGCAATCAAGGCGAACATAGTAATGCTTCCAAATGAAGAGTATAATTCATTGAAAAAATTGTAAAGTTCACCAAATTCGTAAAACACAAGGCTACAGTAGGAGCTAAACTGATTAGACTCTGCAACAGAGTTTCTAACAATAGATGCTACTACATACGAAAGAGAGATTAAAAGAGATCGCATAAACATAAACAGAAATTGAGGGAAAAAACAGAAAAACAGTAAAACCTACTTCATATGCACGAGCGATTACAGTAAAATCACAGTAAAACAAAAAAACACAGTAAAACCTACTACATACGAACGAGTGATTACCGTAAAATCACAATAAAACAAAAGAAAAACACATTAAAATCTACTACATACGAGCGATAGATTACAGTAAAATCACAGTAACACAAAAGAAAAACACATTAAAATCTACTACATACGAGCGACAGATTACAGTAAAATCACAGTAACACAAAAGAAAAACACAGTAAAACCTACTACATATGAACGATAGATTACAGTAAAATCACAGTAAACACAAAAGAAAAAAACACAGTAAAATCTACTTCATACGAACGAGTGATTACCGTAAAATCACAGTAAAACAAAAGAAAAAACACATTAAAATCTACTACAAACGAGCGATAGATTACAGTAAAATCACAGTAACACAAAAGAAAAACACAGTAAAATCTACTGCATACGAACGATCTATCACAGTAAAATCACAGTAACACAAAAGAAAAACACAGTAAAATCTACTACATACGAACGATAGATTACAGTAAAATCACAGTAAAACAAAAATTCACAGTAAAATCTACAACAGATATTCAATAAATATAAGCTACTACATACAAACGATAGTTTAAAGAGATCGCATAAACATAAATAGATATTTAGAAACAAAAAACTGAAAACATACGAGAATCGGCAACGGAGATTTCGTTTCCTTCACATATATAACATATAGAGTATATTTCGTTTAAAAAAGTCTAAAGTAGATCAAATTCCAAACCTAAAAAGTATAAAAAAAATTAAAAAAAAAATTAACTGATAATCTCAGTAACATATTCAAAGCTTCAGTGGAGCTAAACTGATTAAAACCTACTACAGATAAATATTTAGAAACTTACGAGAATTAGCCATAGAGATTTCGTTGCCTTCATTAGGATCTAACCAAACTTTGCCTCTTCCACACTTTAGTACACTTGCGGCTAACCGCTTTTGAAGCTTCAACGACACCATTTTTTCTGATTTCGTTAAGCTGCAAAACTAAGGAGAAATGAACTACAATGGAGATATGAGGCTTTTATACTAGGGTTTTTCAAAGGGGCTTATTTGTCTTTTTATTCTTGGGAACAGATGGGCTACGAAACTGTTGGCCCATTTTGAAAACTGTCTTTGTTTGCGCCAATGGGCCTCTTAGTAGTTATGAAGATTGGATGGGCTTATTTACGCAAATATTACGGTCAAACCTCGTATACAAAAAGACGTGCAAGCGTTCAAATTTTTGAAAATTTTTATAGCGAATGATTGTTATATACATGTGATAACATTGATATTTAAATAATATTTAGTTTTTCTAGGCAAGAAAAATATATAAAATCTAGTTTTTTATTTTTAATTATCAGATCCTAAGCTTGATCACACTTTGTATAACGGAAGAAAATCTTTTAATGATAAAAATATATATTCATATAATATTCTTTGTCATGAATAGTGTACTAAAGAATCAAAATATTTGGTCAAAATCTTTAGACTTGTTGTTGGTGATCTTAGAGATTTTATTTCTATAAAGATGATTAATTATTATATTACAAAAAAAGAAAAGAAAAAAAGATAGTCGTCATAGAGGGGTAATTCAACAAAGAGCTTACTGTTATAAAGATGGTTATTGCTGTTATAGGTAAAAAATTGGTTCCGAGAAAAATAATAAAATTTTCTTTTAGTTTCCAAATATTTGAAACAAACATTACCATTTCATTTGATAAATGGATGACCTACCAGCTGCTTGGATGCAAAAATTGTAGGAGTATCATCAATTTGCCTCACACCTCCACCTTAGCTTTTGTATAAGCCCAAACTAGTAGGTTGTTTGGTTTCCTAGTGTTTTAATTTAATTAATCAATTGTGCTAATCACAACTTGTCATTGAATACAAAAGATCTTTCCCAATATTCAATTCCAAATACGATACGATCGAAATTACCCCCTTATTCAATATCTATAGCAGTTAGAAATTTGGAGATATTTTTGTTCACAACACAAAGAACTCTAATCCAAACACTTCAGAAGGAATGCTTGTTTCATGGGATGTGAAGACATAGAAATGTTTTCATATCTACAAGAAAACATGCATTTAATTAAGTTAATTAGGGACGACAAACCCTAATTAACATCATTTTCGCTAAGAAAATAACCCTAGCTACATCCCGTAACTAATATGCGCCAATCTAAATTTTATCTTTTTCTATCTTTTCAGAAGACCATAAAAGAGAAATATATTGTAATAAACCATAAACAAATTACATGGTTGTATTAGAATTTATATACAATTTTCATAGACATAATTTGACTAATAATGTAATTAGCATGCTGGTGGATTATTTTTCCCACCCAATATTGTTTTGGCATTTTGACATGTTGCTGCCAAAAGAGATCCAATATTACCAATTGGAGCTAGATCAATGTCAACCAATTCAATTCCATCACATGGAAGTGCCTCACTGCAATTGAGTGCCACTGGAGCTTTTGAATTTGTTGTGCCTCTTATGTTCTTGAAGTGAATATCCACTAGTTTCACTTTTGATGGCTATACAAAAAATAAAATTATATTAGTGACATTGATCTAAAAGTTACAATTTACTCAAATTCATGTCCATATGTACAACTATATAGCAGCTTACGTGTCGAAAGACAGTTAAGTGACTGACAGGTCATAATTCGATTGGGCTTACTACTTCAAATTCTGGTGACCTTCTTATCATTGATGTCCCAACAGAAACCAATAAAAGAGTATTTATAACATTGATTTAAATAGTGTATATATGTTGTCTCAAATCCATGTGGACGCCAAGCTTTTCTTTAATTATGGTGTTCGGGTCAACTTGTAGCGCACCTTAATTAGTTTTAGGAGATATCTATCATTTTCTATTAGTACAGATATCAAGTAACTCTGTGACTCTATCCATCAAAGCTTGGGGAGATGGAAAGAAACCAACTAATATTTTTGCCTCCGCTGGAATTTGAACTAAGATCTCATGATTCTCCACCCACTTCATTAAACATTATACCACACCCTTGGGTGTGGATGTGGTGGACACCAAGTACTTATTGTATGAAGATATATGGTAGTTTACGTGTCAAGAGACAGTCCAATGACTTAAGAGGTTACGATCCGGACTAACTTTTTCTTTAACGGTAGTGTTTGGGTCAACTTTCCTACACCTCGAATAGTTTTATAATATACATAATGACACTATCTACCAAAGTTTGGACAGATGAAAAAAATCACCTAGCATTTTTGGACAGATGAAAAAAAAAATCACCTAGCATTTTTGTCTCTACTGGAATTTGAACTAAGACATCATGATTCTTGATGCGCCAGCCACTTCATCTACGATTATATCACATGACCCTTGGGTGTTGTGGACACCAAAAATACTTATCGTACTATAATATGGTAATGTCTTCTTTCATTTCTTAGGTAATATGAATATTATCTACCCGTAATGCATGAACCAGTGTCTTTTTCTTTTGTACTAATCAAATAAAAAAGTAGTTAGATAGCTTACCTCATTTCTGCCCTTGGAATGATAGTGTTGATCAATAACAATTGGATTTTTAACATTATCCAGGATTAAATCTTCATAAACAACATCAGAAACTTGTAGTGAAGGTGAGCCCATATAAGTCTTGATTCTTGCCCCATTTGTTGTACTGTGGAATGTACAATTTCTTATAATAATTCCTTTAACATCTTTCTCATCCAAGCGTTTTCCAAGGCTGCCGATGCTGAACACAAATAATTAAAAAAATATAAAAAATTAAACAACAACTGCATTTAAATGTCTAAATGTATGATACCATAAATAGGATTTTTCATTCCTCCTATCGATAAGTTTTGATTTTAGCTTCTATGATATTTGATTAAGCTCATTTAACCTTTGATCAATTGAAATATATGTGCACTTTGATCCTTTTGCTTGTGGAATAAATTTTTCATAATTATTAAGTAACAATTCTATCACATAATTATTCATGTGTTATGTGAAACTCATACTACTTTATATTTGACGGTAATATAGTTTTAAAATAGTTCAAATATAACATACTTCCTACATAAAGGGACCAAAAAATACATATTTTGATTAACTGAAAATTAAATGTGTTTATCTGTGTATTACAAGGACCAAATTAAGATCAACAGTATTGCTATTATCCCTTTATGATATTTTGGACTAGTACATAGAAGAATTGCACAAGTTGTTGATTAAGAGACCACAACTCTGAATTGTAAAATCACTCAATTTTGCCTTAGTACCATGTAAAGTGATTAAACTATTTTTTGTGAAAAGGTCTTATGTTTTCTCCTAATGACTTCCTGTGATACTTTGGCAAAGTTAAGTGACCTTTTTATTAGAAAAGCTCGTGTACTAACTTACATGAAGCTTAGATAAAATTGAATAACTTTTTTGTTACAAAAAAATAGTTTAATTATTTTAACAATAAAGTAAAAATTGACTGACCATCTATGGAAAAACTGTCCGGTTGAGTGTTGCTTACACTTCTATTAAAATGCGGAAAACAAAAGTAGTTCAAATTTAACATACTTTTTACATAAGGGACAAAAAAATACATGTTTTAGCAAATTGAAAGTTAAATGCATTTAATTAATAATCACGTATAACACATACCAAAATTAAAATTTACTAATAACTGATGGACCAACAATACTATAACCCCCTATGATATATTGGGCTAGTATGTAGAAGAAATGCACAAGTTATCTATTAAGATACCACAACTCATCAATTGTAATACGAGTTCGAACCTCTGTGATTGATCGCTAGAGACCATAACTCGTAAATTGTAATATCACGAGTTTGAACCTCTGTGATTGATCGCTTGATCGTTCTTGTCTAGTAGAGTCTTTCTTATCCTTTTGTTAATTATGTACAGAAAAACAAAAAAAAGTAGAAATGCATAATAACAATATTATTAAAACTAACCTTATTCCATGTCCAGGGCCACAATTTATATTAGAGATATAAACGTTGGAAGTGCCATCTCCAATACCAATGCAGTCATCACCTGTCCCAATGTCACTATCAGTGACATTGATATTTATTGTTTGACTTATATGAAGTCCATCAGTGTTTGGGCTGGTTCCCGGGGCAGTAACTTTGATTTTTGAAACTGTAATGTCACTGCTATCAGTGATTTTCAAGTGGACACCTTTGGAATCCACAAAATTAATGTTGTTGATGGAAGAACTCTTCACAGTCTGGAATACAAGAGACTACACAAAAAAAGTAAAAATAGTTACGGCTCAAATCGTTGTTAATTTCACATATGATCATTCAACGATCAATTCATTATGCCCAAGTCATAAAACTACTAGAAATATAACTCTCTCTGACACACACACATATATAATCGGAAGAAAAAATATCAAGAAAAGCTAAATACAATATGGAAACACAAGTAGCTAGTTGCAACTTGAGCGGCTCACCTTACATATATAATGTTCTTGTAGAACTACTTAAAAAAAAATATATATATTATTTAAGAAAATCCCTCATGATTTGTCACATGGTGAAAGATAACGGATATTAAGTTGGATTGAAAAAATAGTTTTTTATATTTTTAAAACGGTGTCATGCATGTGAATATCATGTAAGATGGGTTGCTGACTTGACTATACTTAAATGACAAATTCATTTTTGGTTAATGGCTTAATCATCTGGTATCCGATATCCATTGGCTTGAATAATCTGGATCTATTATACATAGAACCCACTTAAGGTGAAGCGCCCTCCCCAATCAGGAGTTCTTCATTCTCAAGAATCAAATCCGACATTTGGTTAATGGTGAAGAGACCCCTTCCATCTTATGACACTCCTCAATGACTATTTTGTAATGTATATCTTTTCAGCTTCTCTTTTGCAATGTATATGTGTAATTGAGTTACTTTATTACGACAGTTAATTGTGTGATTTGAAAATAACAAAATTAAAAGTTAAGCGATCATCCGTGAAATTATCAGACTTTTACAAAGTCTACTTACACTAGGGAGAGGAGGGGTGCTTCCGGATTTGTCAGCGTATTGCCAGCTCGAGTTTCCTTGTCCATTGAGAGTCCCTCCACCCGTAACCACGATACCATCTACATGTTCGATAGATATCCATGCTCCTCGTGTATACAAACTAATGTCTGTAGCTGACAATACAGTCCCTTGAATTTCAATAGTAATAGGTCTAGGACTACTGCATGGTCCTTGAAAAATAGTTTCTCCTGTAGTGAATGTTCCTGGAGGAATAACAAGTTTTGCTGGGCCTGATGATTGACAAGCTGATCTCCATGCCATCATAAACCCCTGCAAGTGCAAGAGAATTAGATTTACACTTTTAAATCATTTATTTGTCTCCAAACTTCAAACCAAATTAAATAACTAGTTATAGAGTAATAAAATACTAACTTTTTATGAATATTATGCATATAAGTCGTAGATGATCAGAGTTACAGGGGATTTGGGAGCAGAGCTACATGTTTAAAAGATGGTTCAATTGAATCCCCTCCCTCAAATAATTATGATATGCACATAGGATAAATATAAAATTCTTTGGCTATTGTTGGCTGAGCCGGCATCAGGATTTCAACTTTATGTGTTCTGGAATTTAGAACGACGACTTCAAGTGTCAATAAGTAGGTTCTAAATTTGGTATTTATGTATATTTAATGAATTTCTTAACACAACTATATTGCTTAAGCATAAATAATGGGTTCGGCCGGACCAGTATCCGGACTTCTAACTTGATCCGCCCCTGATCGTTGGATTCTCTTGACATATAGGAAGCTTCTTGTGTAATGACAGAAGTGACTCAAAAGTTGGACTATGTTGCAGGTTCAAATTCCGATATAGCATTCTTGCACGTTTTTGAATCCCCTTATTAGAATTCCTAATTCAGTTGCTTGGGATGCATTGTGAGTGGTAACGAGTGACATTCTTTTCCGTTTTTTCACCGGTGTCTGATAACTGCATAAGATCGCCTAATCTAGATTTCCACTCGATATTTGACAACCGCATTTCGAAGATTGTTGTTGCAAAAGTGTTCCATATTCAAAAAGATATGTATGAACAACATTTAAATTACCACTAATTGTTGTTATTTCATTAATTACAAGACTTACCCTGGCGCTATCTGCCTCTGTATTTGGTCTAGCTCCGAACTTGGTAACATCAAAAACTGTCTCCAAAAGGCCACGACGTGAACCAAAAGGTGCACATTCTGCAACTTTTGATGAAAAAATGGCTATACCCAAAAGTAAAACAAATCCTACAACTTTTGGAATAGCCATTGTGGTGGCCTAATTAGGAAAATGAAAGAAAAATTAAGCAGTAAAGTGGGCAAATTAAAGAAGGAAATAAATGCCCTTTGAATGGAGATAAGCAATCCTTTGCCATTCTTATATCAATCCTCTTACACCATACAAAAATTATTGGCTAGTGTTTAGTTTGTTTATTTTGTTTATGTTATTTCCTCAATTGTAGGAAAGTTCAAACTGAGAGATTTTTTTGTTTTGTTTTGTTTATAACTTTCATATTTCATACCACATATTAGCATTTCCCTCTGTTATAAGCAATATACCCTTAATTTGTTTCAGTTTGTCTAAAAAATATACTCTTCTAAATTTGGAAATAATTAACTTTATATTTTCCATTTTATCCTTAATGAAAAGCTTTAATAATCAAGCAAATATTAGGCAAATACTTAATATAATCAAACAAAGATCGATTGAACTAATTATATTGCCACTCTACAGTCATTGACATCAACTTCCTCCAGAAATGATAGACTAGAAATCAAATTTCATGCATATGGAACTTAATATTCTGAATAGTAAAAACAAGCTAACAACATCTCTAAGATGTTAGCTTAAAGATGACATGAAGAAATACAAGCAAATGTAGCAGATTGGTGACTGCTGGGATTGTTGTTTGCAGTGATCCATATGTTAGCTCATTAATTCTGATCTTGAATTTTCGGACCAAACTACATATACTTATTAAATTTTTAAAAATTTATTTATGTCAAGATCGACTTATATTACTTTCTGCACCAACTAATTACTTAAAATCATGTATTTATCTCTGTCTGTAATCAGTATCCACGGGGAATTGATGGCCCTATATATAACTAGGCCAATTCACTCTAGCACTAGTGTTTGGACCATGTATCCTCCATAATAAAGTGTCTTTAATGCAAAATCACCATTCTCTTCTAGCCAACCAACATAGACTATAAATTAAGCTGCCAATGTTGGACAGGAGAATAAATTGAAAGGTTTGACTTTAGTGTTGGAGGGAATAAAAGTCAAACAAGTACCAACCCGACATTAGTATTCAATTTTTAAAATATTTTATACATAAAAATATTTATTTGAATAATATATAAATATTTCTAATTTTTTTCGTAGCTATCAAATTTCTTAAGTTTTATATCTTAATATTTAGTTTAAATCAAAACCAACTCAACACTAACACTAACAAAAAGGAATTCAATTTACCATATAGCATCCTTAAGATGTTTATAGAGTGAAAATACATAACTTTTTTTTTTCTTGCCATGTAAATAATACTTATTAGCCTTACTTATTTTAGCATAACAGTATTTTTAGATACAATTTTCTTTATGGCTTATTAATTAGCAATGTTTATTTTAACATTTTAACCGATTTTTATTATCTTTTGTTGAATTGTTGCAATTGTTTGTTTACAGGAAACACACTTAATTACATAGATCTTACTGGTGACTACCTCACCCGAAGTAACCCGATAAAACCCGATAGAAACAGTGGTTGGTGTATAAATTTAAAAACTCGACGCAATCCAAAAAATCCGACCCAATCAAACTAAATTGAAAGGGAGGGAATACAAGTTTAACTGATCATCAAATGGTATTTAGCAACCTCAGGACCAGCAAATTATATATATGTTTGTTTACATTATATACAAGTTGATAGACAGTGGTCCGCCAGCAAACTCGTTCTGATCTTGGATTTTCAGACCAGCATATTATATATATGTAATTAAAATTCTTAAAGCTTATTTATTTATGACAAGATGTTCTTATATTGCGCCTTTGCACCCACTGACTTAAAATTTTGTATTTGCCTCTGTCTGTATCACGAGGAAGTTAAGCCAGTATAAAATGGCATCCCAGTAGCTGGTAGCCATTCACTTCCCTGAATAAAGTTTCCAACTGTGAATTGACTGGCCTCAGCAGAACTATTAATGACCCTATATCCGGGCCATTTCACTCTAGCACCAGTATTCGAACCCGGTCCTCTATTCATATACTCTCCATAATAAAGTGTCTTCAATGCAAAATCACCATTCCATTCTAACCAACCAGCAGGATCAATTAAGCTACCAATGTTGGATAGGAGAAAAACAGTTCTTGAATATTCTTTCCATGGTCGTCCTAGGTAATTCTTGAATGAAGATAGTACAGGGACTAAATCTGATGCAGCTGCCACTTTGCAATTCAAGATTGAAATTCCAGTGTTTTGATTTGGATCCTCTCTTCCCTGTGCTGTGAAAATGTTCTTCTGGTTCGGGTCGGGTTTGCGAGCGTACAAGTTGCAGTTCTGGATAACAGCAGCTGCATTGCCTGTTTCAAGAAATTCACTTATTAAGTAAGAGAGAGTGTGAGTTAGCTGGTTAAAAATGACTGATACGTAATAAACAGTTGTATATTTGGATTAAAGTACTAAAATTAATATTAATAAACAATTGATGTGTTTGATATAAAATACTGATATAGACCTTTTCTGTTAAAAAATGATTGAAATGCTTTTAAAGCTATTTACAAAAAAATACAAATTCTAAACTATTTATACATGAAAAAAGGACGACCGACAAATATGGAATAAAGAGAGATCTAGCAAGGGACCCGATTTCTTTTGGGTAGATATTTCATGGACTAATAGAGATAAAATAATAAAAAAAGTTTGATCACAATGTTGAAGACATAATTAAGAGGTCGTTTGGTTAGTTGACTAAAATGGCTAACAAACATCAGAAGTTTGAAGTTGATTTACGAATAAACAAACTTGTATTTGGTTTAAAAAATGGTAATAAACAGTTAGATGTGCTTGATAAAATAAATGCTATTTTTTGTTTATTATTAAATGAATATTAGTTTGGGTATGTATTGCGTGGATTAGAAAATAACTATTAAGAAAAAAATAGTTCAATAGTTTAGTCAAAGTAAAAATATTTACAAGTTGAAAAATCACAGTAACTTTTTGAATGATCAATATATATGACTTTTGAATTTTGACTTATAAGTACTTTTGATATTTACCAGACGTGTAAATAATTATATGAGCTGGTTTGATCAACTTATAAATTTGACTAAATATTCTTTAAAGGAATAAATATAACATAGCTTAAACTTTTAAATGAGATAATCACAAAGTTCAGCATTACCGAAAATGAAGTCGACAGTTCCATAGACGTCGCATTCACGATAGAATTGTCGAAGGGAATGGACGTAGAGGGTGTCTTGATATGCGACGAAGCTGCATTGGTAGAATGCTGAGAGATCAGAGCCACTCCTTAGTGCCACTGCTTGGTGTTTGCTTGGTCCAGCATAGTTCTCAAATGTGATGCCTCTTGCTATGAATCCATTTCCCACCACAGCTGCAGTAGAAGAAAAAAAAAATATATATATATATATATATATATAGTCAGATCTCTCTATAACCACCATTATTTATAATAACATTTTACTATAAAAATTAAATTTTCTACTTTGAAACCAATTTTCATATAATGTTAGTATACTATATGTTCTTTAAAACATCTCGATAATAAACGAAGTTAACTGTTATAAAGAGGTTTGATTGTCTTTACTTGATTAAAAAAAGGAAGTGAATGGTTGATGCTCAACAACTTTATAGAGCATTGAGTGGTTGTGGTATTAGAGAATAAAGAAATTGGAAATAATGGTCTACATCCATAACTTTTCAGGATACCATGGTATTCTAGTAATGAGAGTTTTTACTTCATACTGATAACCAGTGTAAATAGAATTTTCTCAAGGATGGATGTACCATTTATATGGTATGGGTCGACATAATTCGATAGTTTTGATTCAAAATCATTTAATGCGTACATATTATAATTTACAATCCAATAGTTTCAAAGGGCTACAATTCAGATCCAATAAACTTCGAATTTTAGATTCGCTTATGAATTTTATATTATCAGGTCATTTCAAAGCTGATAATTAAATGTGATCATCCGCAAAAAGTATTAATCATCTAATAATTAAGATAGAAACATGTTTCATTAAATTAAAATTTGTTGGATGTCTTTACATTATTTAGGTTGTCAATATATACATACTATTTATCCAAATATTTTGAAATGAATTCAAAGCAATATAATGGTCATGGTCCTATAAGTCATCAACATGTGGACAAATTTTCCTATATTTTCAGAAATCTATATTATTTTATGGTGCTTATAAGCAGGGACTAGATCTTTTTTAGGGGGAAAAACGAGAAAAACAAAACCTGCTAATTAATCTTTGTCATCTGGACACTGACCTTTGTTGTCTTATATAATTGATATCTTAACATTTTCATCACTAGCACTAACCGCAAGAACACCTAAAGCTACATGTTTTTTTTTTTCTATCCGCTGTCTGATATCGATATCCGTTTCGGAGTTTCGATTAATTTGATTTGTGTTGTGTAAAATAAAACCTATTAAAGTAAGAAACACTTCCTATCATGATCTTTTCATACTTAGGACTCAAACATGAAATCTTTTATTAAGGTTTAGAAGCATCATATTTATCCTACCACAACTCTTGATCCTAAATCTACACATTACTTTTTCTTTTTCAATTTATGAGGAGATTTTGGGGCACGAATGTCAAATTTAATTTTCAAAGTGGATTCGGACATAGATTTTTTGTAATTTACAGTAATTAATAATTAAAAATATTGGAAAAAATGATTGTCCAAATTTGACTCCCAAAGAATAATGTTGTCATGTAAGTTCCTTGTTTGAGCACATTAAGAAGGCCTTCTTAGTCATTATTCCTCCAGTTTTACTTTGGATTCGTAGAGAGTAGGCAATAATGGAGGAATGATTCTAACCGGACAAGCAGACATGGGATCATAAATATAGGACTAGTACTTTGTAAAATAAATCTAGTTGAAGTGAATAAATTACTTGAATGGAGAAGTGGCCATTGAAGGCCTTTGTAAGATGTAGAACCAAATTAATGTCAACGTGGACAGGTGAGTGTTCTTGGAACCTTTTTCAAAAGAATATAAATTAGTACGAACAGGATCATGAAAATAATTTCCTGATGCGTCACTTTCATATATCCAACATAATATCTATATATCCAATTGGTAATGACTTGTGACTGAGAACGGATTGCTAAGGTCAATTAGTCCTCCATGTAGAAGAAGATATATATTTTCTAGTAGATTCAAATTGTATCACATAAATTGAACCCGATAAAATAATATGTTTAGTATTGCTTTGTCCCTTCCTAAAGGTAATAGTCTTTTCAAATCTAACCCTCGAACTCATAGTTAAGGGTGTCGGTGGAACGATACGATCAATTACTTTTTAAAAATTATACCATAGCAATTTTTTTGATTACTTTACTATGCATGATTAAATTTAGATTTTTCAATACCGTCTCAATTATCTTGGTTTTTCTTCATAATATCAGTATGATTGGATAAATCTTTGATAATTATTTATAAACGTTATCTAAGAGTCGCTCTATTTTTAGATTAAAAAAAAAAACAATTAGAGGTTACTATCTTATAATAAAGCAAAATCCCTATTATTATAATTGTCAATACTCCTTTACATGATTAGATTAATATAATGACACGAATAAATGAATGGTCCACAGCCACGACAATTCCTTCATTGCTGGACAACACTCAGTTTTTTAGTTAATTGCTAACCAATTAGTGTATCAAGATCTTTGTAATATTGGTATTCATTATAAAGACAAAAAGTTAATCAATAAATCAACCTACAGTCTCGTTTTTCCACACCGACAGAATCCATCAAATATTTCATAATCCTACACGTTCAATGCTTATAATTCATGTCTAACATCTTCTCAGTGTCTTTTTTCTTTCTCCTTTTATTAATGGTTGACACCCTTTTTTTTTTTTTTTTTTTTTTTTTTTGTCTTTCCTTTCGTTGTCTGCTATTTGTATTGGCCCAAATTAATTTGAATTTGTGCCGCGTAAGATCCATTAAAAGAGAAACGCTCTCTAATAGAATTTTTGATATATTCAGAATTTGAATTTGAGACCTTTAATTAAGGATGCAGGAATCCTATACATTCTATCATAACCCGTATTGGTAGTATTAACGGTTGACACTTGATTTTTTTGCCAATAAAAATATCTACACTCTAATAACTAATGTCAGGACTTAAGGAATGACTAACCAGGGCCAATGCCTTCTTTTTCATCTCATGTTCAACGAGGCTCAGATTAATTCAAATTTGTACTGCGTGTTGTTATTAAAGGGGAAGCGCTTCCTATCAGAATTTATTTTGTTTTCAGGACTTAAATCCAAAGCTACTGATTAAAGATGGAGGGATCCTATCAATCCCACTATAGTCCTCGATAGTGCCAATCACCTTTAGGTACAGTTAGAGAACTATGTAGCTTAATTTAGATCACTATACAAGAACATTAAAGTAACTAATCAAACTATTATTACTGTAGATGACTTCATAATTTGTAAATTATTCACCAATTATTAATAGATAAAGGAAGGTCTAAATCATTGAGTTAATTTCAAGAACGCATGGCCCTATATAGAACGTGTCTCGTCCAAATAATTATCTATCTTGACAACACTAATAGTCTTAGGTATATGATCAGTATAATTTAACATATTATGATAAATTATATCTTATTTTTAGATTATTATCTCACTTAATATAACCTAACATGACATGTAACATGTAGTTACATCTTAAGTAACTTGACTATCAGTATATAAAAGTTAAACTAGCCGTGATACAAGCCCTACAAATGTATATAAACATGTAAGGGAAAATTTTGAACTTACCAACGGTGGCTGATCGGAAAGTAGTCCACCCATCCACGACGTTCCGATTACCCTTTATTTGTGTTTTTCCGATGCCATCTCCGACGAACATTATCATACTTTTTTTCCTTTCAACGTCAATATATTCGAAATAAACTCCCTCCTTAATGTAAATCACAAATCTTGTAGTGCTAGAATTTGGTGCTGCACTTAATGCCTGGTTAATAGTAGTAAAATTACCACTACCATCTTTAGCCACAACCAAATTGAACTTAATTTGGTTAACTGGAGCTTGTAATAATGCCCTGTCCCTTTTTTTCAACCATTTTGGGTATCCGTTTTTCATAGCCCCGTATTCTGGGAAGACTTCATTAGAGCTTGATGACGACCTAAAACCAAATCATAATAAGAGGCTTTAAACTTATTTATGGTTAAACAAACCAGATAACTAATTTGATAAAATTGAGTTGAAATTTAACTGTAAAGTAGAAATGACTGTGCATATTTAAAGTAATTTTACTCACTCATCCGAGCAACTTCAACCAGATACTAAAAGGGAAAAAGACCAACAATAATTGTGTGAAGCTCCATTCTACTTTTGACACTTGGATAGTGAGCCCATTATATTTGGCTATTTTACAGAAATAATATACTATTTCTGGAACATTTGATTTTTTGGGGTCTAAAGCAGAAGCTTCAACAACCTCACCTTTGAGTCGACCCATTTAACTTCTTGAGCATGGCAAGATAGTTGCTCACATGTTGAGTTATGGTATGCAAATCCTTCTCAATATAATGACTCAAGTTGTGATTACTATTGTAAAATCCACCTAGACAAGTGTCTTGATTGGTCATTGCAGCAGTAAATAGTACTGTTTGGAGATCTAGTGCTTTGAAGGTGACTTACTACTATTTTTGGTGGAAAGATCATCTAGAGTAGTTGTATCTCATCAATAGTGCTATCATCCAAGAGCAAGAGCATGTTATGAAGGATAAAATGAGATGACCAAATTTAAATATTCTTTCTGGAACAGATTAAAAATTGAAAAGGTTATCATATGGGTTGAAACAATAGGAATATGTTATTTTCAGAGCATTTTAACTTTTGGGGTCTAAAGCAGAAGCTTCAGTTATCTTACCTTTGAGCCGACCCAGTCTTTAACTTCTTGAGCATGGCAAGAGAGTTGCTCACATGTTGAGTTATGGTATGCAAATCCTTCTCAAAGTAATGACTCAAGTTGTGTTTACTATTGTAAAATCCACCAAGACAAGTGTCTTGATTGGTCAATGCAGCACTAAGAAGTGTTTGGAGATCATTGTAGTGCTTTGCAGGTGAATTACTACTATTTTTGGTGGAAAGATCATCAAGAGTGGTTTTTAACTCATAAATAGTACTATCACCCAAGAGTTCAATACAATCATCTAAAGCCCTTTTCTCTACAGGGTCCAATTTGGACATGTGGTGAAGCATGTTAGTGCAATTTTCAGCAGAGGCTTTGACTTCATTGACAGTAACATTGACATTGGAAGAGATGATTTCTGGAATTGTTTTTTTGTGAAGATCTGGGATTAATGAAAGAGTGGAAACACAGAGTTGTGGGTAAAGTGTGCCTTGGCAATGAGAATTTGCAATTTGGATGTTTTTTTCAACATGATTTTGTGTAGTTGATACTAATAAATTTGGAAGAGAGAAGAATGTGAGCAAGAAAATGGCTGAAAGAGCAAGCAAAAGTGAAGGTTTCTTTCTTTGGCTATACATTTTGGAGAAGCAGAGGAAGTTCAACACTTTGTGAGGGAAACAAGTGCTTTGCTGCTTAAATTTATAAAGTTTTAGTTTCAAGCATGGTACTAAAATGATTTGTGCTATCAGTATATTTTAATTTACTGAAGCACACATATCTGCCTTATTTATCGGGTTACTAATGCCACCTTTGATGGAAAGTTACGACTTGTTAGTGTATATATAAGTTAAACTCGTAAAAGAAAAAGTTTTAAATTGTATATGCGAATAGGGATTTGTACACTATTAAATGTAGCTTAACCTATGAGGCCGTGACAAATAGTAGTTTCCATTTACCATATTATCAATTTAGGTTTATGAGAAATTTACGTATAATTACCGTATAAATAACATGATAATGTAAATATTTTTATGTACAAAATCTAAACTCATAAAAGATATTTATACCTTCAAGTAACTTTCTAATATAGGCAACTTCTTATAATCAATCATTATTAACTTAAAAGGTAAGCTATAAATAGTTAAAAATGCAGTGCCAATAAACTCAAACCTTAATCTAAACATAAGGAGATATGAAGGAGTTAGGAGTATACGTAGTTCGGTATATTACATTTTAAAATTGCGGATATGCATTGAATATATTACAAATGGACATTTAGCATATCGATCTCTTCATCAATTACTTACTCGATCTCAAACTTAGAATCATTTTGGCCAGCCTGTCGAAATCAATTTATTTTGAGAAATACTTTCAGAAAAAACTGCTAATTTAATACAAGAACATGTAAGTATATAGCATAGGTATATGCAGTTTTCTATTAATTTTAATGTAGGGATAACAACACTTCCAGTCTCTCAGCTATGTGTAAATTCTGATTTTGGTTCTTATAAAATATGACTTGTCATATTTAACTTTTAATTAACTAAAATGTGCTTTGTTTCTTTATATTGGAAATATGTTCTATTTAGTAGGCGTTTGGCAATGAAAACCAAATATTTTTCACTTATAATTTGGAATTGTGAAATTGGACTTGTGTTTGGTTATAGTTTTTGCAAAGAATATTTGGTTATTTGAATGTATTGAATGTGAAAAAAGTGAAAAAAAGGTTAGCTTTAGGTGTTTTCCAATTCCAAATACATACAACTTCAAGTTGTATTTGAAATTTTCATGGTCAAGCGCTAATTTCAAATAAAGTGAAAAAAATTCCGGAAAAAGGTGAAAAAAATTCATGGTCAAACGGGTTAAACTATTTATAGAAATAAATTACTCTCAAATGTATCATTACATTACAAGTTTAACATAATACATGAGTATCTAAATGGTAAATCGATTAATCGAGTTTCTGGATGAATATCGAATGCTGACAGAAGATAAAAAATAAAAAAAGTAATGGTGGTAGTTGAGTGTTAGTGTTAGGTAAGAGAATAATTCTGTGTAGGAATCTAATTGAAATCATATGTCTGTTACATGCTACCGACACTGCAAATTTTAACTAAGCATGTATTTGTCTGCATTATAACATATATTTTTCCCAGTATATGGGGCGCTCTTTTCAGTACAATAATATATGTATTAGTATTTGATCTGATCTATTCCTTAAAAAGTTCAGATATAAATATCTCCATTAGGTCTATATGTTTCTTGTATGTTCATTTTTCAAGTCCATTTTTCACTTAAAACTCGGGGGACTGCGGCTGTGTTTGGCATGAAGGATATTTTATTAAAAAATTAAGTGTTTTTTTGTTTGTTTGTAAGTAAATAAAAAATTATTATCCCAAAAGCATATATATATGTAATCTAGAAATTAAAAATACTATAGAGGTGGAGTGAGGTGGGATGGTCAAAAGGTGGGAGTGAAGAGGAGATGATGAACTTGAAATAATAAGATTTGTTTTCTCTACATTCTACTAGGCAAGTCGTTTAAGTAGTGCATTTTTGAAGGATCCAAAATGAATATGATAATATTTTAAAAAAAATCCGAACAACATACTGTAGTATCTTAGTCTTCCATTGAAACTAAGTTCTCTAAAACTTATACCAAAATCTCAACAACCCCCCCCCCCCCCCCCCCGCCCAGCCCACACCCAAAGGATTGAGTGATTGAGTAAGAAATTCTGGAATTGGCTTCTCTAGAAGGACACAGAACTATTTCATCTTATTTAGCACTATATACTTGATTTATCTAGTAAACTGTTCTTAATTTTCATGTATCGAGAGAAATCAGATCTTTAGCTAATAACAAGTTCCACTATGGTTCAAACCATCTTTGGACATGCAATTTGGATATTTTAAGTTGTATTTTCTCTTATAGACATAAAAACCCCATAAATTGTGAAAATTATCAAAACGTTCTCAATTCTTATACAATCTTACCCAATGAGCAAGTCATAGTTCATAACAAAATTAGTATACTACTAGAAGGCCTTTCTAAAAAATACAACATCAATTAATCAAACTTTAGTTCAATAAAAACGAAAATTTAACATGAATAGTAATGTAACTACTCTTTAATATAATCCTCCCACATAAATTAAAGATTAGTAGACATAAATAAAGGTTGGTGGAAGTTAATTTGGTGGAAGTTAATGATATTGGTAAATGATTGGTGGGGGTAATTGTTAAAAATATCTACCAACTTATGGGTCTTTTTTTTTTTTTTTTACAAAATATAAACTTATGGTTAAATTTTATATTTAAAAAAATTGAAACCATGGTTTCAAACCCCAAATCATGCCTTTTTGGATGATTTGGGGTTTGAAACTATGAGTGAAAACGCATGTCCAAACGCTGGTTTGGGGTCATGGTTTCAAACCATGATTTGAAAACGCATGGCCAAACGCCTACTTATATTACTACTAGTGAATTGGTTCACGCTTCGCGCGATTATAAAACTCTTATTGAATTTATAAAATATCGTAACCGAATATTCAAAATATTTAAATCCTTTTTAGTCTTCAAATTCTAATGAATTAGATTATTGTCACTAAGTTTTTTGTCTTTAATTTTGCAACAATTACGCTTTTTTAATCTTCTAGTAATACATGAATTTTATATTATAATATAATCTTTACAGACGTAACATAGTTTAAACGTAGTGTTACTTTGTTCATTTTATTTTACAGATTTTAATCTCTTTATGTTGATATGCTTATAAATTTTAAATATAGTTTTTCTTTGTTCATCTAATATATTAAGCATCTATTTAACTTCTCTTCTCTACCTTTCAAGAGTTACATTTTAATTATTTCTCCAAAAACCTTTAAAAAGAAAAATGCATCAACAATAACGTCTACTACAAAAGTTATAAGGAAACGAAAGAAAAGCTCATAAACAAATCTCTTTGTATTAATTTTTGCCTTATCTTTTTTCCTCCCTTTTCCTTTCTCTTCTTCTTCTTCTTCTTCTTCTTTCTTCTTTCTTTCTTGCTTCGTCGCTCATTTAATATTTACCTTTTCTTCTTCCTCCTTCACTGGAACATGACATTCTTTATAACTAACAGCTTCACTCTAAAGCTAATTTTTTCCATCCTCAAGATTATCCTAACTGCACTAAAATTTCATAAAATCTAGAAAAATTGTTCATTTCTTTTAAAACGTTTTTCTATGAATTCAATACACGACACTGCCGAAAAAGGAGAGAGAATTCAAAATAGCGAGATAATTGAAAAATAAAACAGAATTTTCAAGCTTCAATTTCATTGAGAATCCTTTTGACAATTGAAAATTTTATCATTTACTAATTTTTTTCATTGAAAAAATGTAAATTATTTGGTAAAGCTAATTGTATAATAACATCTTTACTTACTATTGTTGATATATTATTCAACCTTAGCAATTAATAGCTAAGCAACAAAAGCATGCTTACACAAGCTATAAAAATACAAGATAGATGGAGGAGAAGTACAAATTGTATAAAAAAAGAAATAGAAAACAATTCGTATGAAAAATTTAGTACTCGGAAAACCATGCATGTTTTCAATTCAAGAAAGTTCATACCTATTGGAGATCAAAAAAGAAAGAAGAAGAGAATAACGCAAATAGAAATCATGATAATCTGCAAAAAAACAATAGTATAGTAGCTATAAAAGAAAGAAAATGAGATTAACGCAAATAGAAATCATAGCAATCCACAAAAGAACAATACTATGATGATACGCTCAAATTACACCTATTAATGGTATAACGCGGACGTTGTCAAATATAGTAACCCAACGAGGTTGGGGTCGAATCCCACAGAGAATATGGTGTGAAAAGTTTACTAAACGAGTATTATACTAATCTTGTGGTCCTGGTGTATTCCAGAAAAGAGTTTTATAATTGATTTGGTTTGTGGACTAATTTAAAGTGACTGAAAATTTAAAGTTATAAATATATGGGTAAAAAGAACCAAGGTTGTGTCCCCGTCAGATACAGTCCATGCTCGATCTTGATATACTTCTAATGGACTGTTTGTATGGATGCACTTAACCTCTATGTGAATCTAAACTATTTCCCAATAAGAAAAGTTTATTTCTTTCTATGCTTTTTCCAAAGATAAGAAAGTATGCTTTAAGAACGGTTAATTATGTCAAGTAAATTTCTCTTATTCGTAAGTGAATTTATTAAACAAGGTTTAAAGCCCTGAGTTTTTGTTATTTGTTCTTACCTAATCCTAGCTATTTTTCCAAATAAACTAAGGTTTATGGCGTGAGCTAATATTTGCAACCACTAACTATATGATGAAAACGAAGAATAAATAAATTCTAACAATCCATTATGCGTATATCTTTCACGATCCCCAATCACACACACCCATCCTTGGGTTCACAACCTTAGTAAAGGTGCTTAGCTACTCATGGCAACAAGAAAACAATAAAAAGATGAAGATTGCATAATTGAATTTTTGTAAAAAAACTTACGAATAAAACTGGAAATCAAACAATTTTAATAGTCTTGAACACTGTTGTAAGCTACTAAGAACAATTTGTCTCAACACCAATCTCAGAATTTTAGAATTCAAAATATGAAAAGTGATAAAAAATATTCAAAACCCTATTGGCTATTTATAGGAGTCAAATGCCTCTTCAATCTGGACAACAATCTCGTCACCCGCACGGAAGGAGTACGGGACGTACATTGAAGTACGTCCCGTTCTTGCAAAGCACGGCCTCTGAATAACTTCATGGTGCGGAAGATGTACGGGCAAATGTACGTCCCGTCTTTTGGAGTACGGGACGTATTCTCAGGTCGTCCCTTCCCTCAAAGGTGCATTGCCTCTCTGTTACTTCAGGCCAAAGGACGGGCAACAAATTCGGCCCGTCCTTATAAGTACGGGTCGTACTTTCCAAGACGTACTTCCCTCAAATCTGACAGAGACTTTAGTGACTTTCCTTCACAATGCGGGAAACAGTACGGGGTGTACTCTGATGTACGTCCCGTCCTTCTTCGCGTTTTATCCACTTTTGCTTAATTCTCCATCTTTGGACTCCTACAACGCCAAATACCTAAAACACAACAAAAACACATTAAATTGACCAAGACTTGCTAAAAAACAAGTAAAATTTATAGCCAAAAGCGTCGAATGTGCCATAAATCCCCGGCACATCATATAACAAAGTTGGGGAATAGTGCATCCCCATATAAACTAATTACTTACCTTTTTTCAATCTGCAAAAAAAAAAAAAAAAAAAAAAACACAACATGATAAAGTATAACAATATAATGTTTTAGAAATTAAAAAAGAAAAATAGAAACACAGAAGCCAAAAACACTCACCTGGTGTAAAAGGAATGATAAAATTGGTTGGGTTAGGATTGATTAAATTTGTGTTACTTATCATATAGTTGTTAATGATTTTTTGAAGAGAAGCAATAATAACAAGTAATTTAAGTTTAAAAAATCGAAATTTTAAAGTACCATTTATGGCTTATTTAGTAGCTTTTGATCGTGGGCTGATTGAAGGTTTATGTGGCTTTATTGCAAAAGTTACTGCTATGTGGGTTGAATGGTACATTTATTGCAGGAGGCTTTTATTAGTCCATAAGTTAGTGCAGTAGAAAATAGAAATGAACGAAAAGATGCAATAAAAAATGAGAAAAATGGCAAAAAATGGAGAAAAAACATAACTGTCAATGGAGTCTATAGAGAGGTGCCACATAGGATTGTCTATGCCCAGCTTTATATTATATATAGATTGGATTGTACAACCAATTATATGATGTTCTCTTTTGCTTTTGGACAACGTGCGGATTTAGTATTTTTAGTTTATAGGTTATGGACCCTTTTTTTTTTTTAATTACTGGATTTTGAATGAATAGTTTATACTCCTTCAGTCCCAAAATAAGTATCATCTTAAGAAAAATATTTGTCCCAAAATAAGAGTCGTCCCAGGAATTCAAGATAAAAATTGGCAAGTTTTTCTAACTATACCCTTAGCATTAAAGAAATAGTCCTCTTTAATATCGTTCAATTCTCAAAAACCATCTAATAAATAGAGTTGCATTTATTGATTTCTTAATGGACATGATTTTCGTTAAGTTGATACTTATTTCGGGAAGGAGGGAGTACATATTAAGTAATTATTTAACATAAATAGGGTCTGAACCAAAGCTATTAAGTTTTGCGAAACCCCCTATAATCCAATTATAGCTCTGTCTCTGTCTCTGCTCTTGAAATAAGAAAAATATGTTGGAGAGGTACAATAGGTTTTCTTTCGGTATTCTTGTTAGAACAGGCAACCAAATGTTCCAAGTTAAAGAATCCGTAACTGGTATAAAGATTTATTCATGGCTAATTTAAGTAATTTGATCGTGTAAAGATTATTTTATAAAGTTAAACTCAAAATAATAGTCAAAGAATGTGGTCCATATTAATCTTAGCTTAAAGAAATAAAGTGACGCCCTACAAGGATTCATACGTGAAAGTCCTTTTTGCGAAAAGCATGTGTCCAAGGGATGAAGTACACAAATATCCCATTTTGAGATCACTTTTTAAATAATCTATGTAATTTATAAAAATTTATAAATTTATTCACTTTGGACCAACTTCAGATATACAATGTCTGATGTTAGACTTGATAAACTCAAACTTCACACAAAGTATCTGAAGTTTCATATGACTGATGTTCAAGCATATACGTCTAAAGTTTCATCATCTTGCCTACACTTCAATCATATATGGCTTTCTTGCCTGAAGTTCAAGCAAATATGACTAACATTCAGTCACTTTTGTTTAAAACTTCAGTCATATGTGACTAAATCAACTCATTGTTGCCTGAAGTTCATGCACATATAGCTGAAATTTAGCCATTTTTGCATAAATTTCAGGCAGAAATGTCTCAACTTTAGCTTCAAACATCACACATTTGAAGTTATTCAAAATAAATAGACGTTTAAAAAAAATAAAAAATAAGTACAATTTAAATAGCATATCCAGCAATTTGCAAGGTTTCCCTTCGCTAGGGGTGGTCTTTAATTTTTGTCACTCAAATCAGTGATCTTTAATTTTTACCCTTCGCTAAAAGCCCCTTGGTTCCGAGTTCGAATTCTCGCTCAGTCAAAAATTAAAAAAAAAATTGCAAGACATAAGTTGGGATTCGCAGGGCATAAGTTGGGTTTCAAACTCTGCCTTAAGGCAAAAAAAAAAAAAAAAAAAAATTTGCTTGCAAACCTCTGCCTTAAGGTTCTGCCTTATGGCATAAGTTGGGCTAACTTATGCCTTGCGATTTTTTTTTTTTTTTTTTTTACTTTTATTAAGTTTGGGTTCAAACTCAGGACCTCTGAATATTAAGCGAAGGATAAATATTAAAGACCACCAATTTAAGGGATAAAAATTAAAGATCACCAAAAAGAAGAGAAATCCGCGCGAGAAAAAGACTGAGGTACCCCGTGAAATTTTGGTATTGGTCTAGCTTAATTATTTAGGCCTCAAGACTGTCATAAACAAGCCAAACATTAAAAGAGGGACCAGTATATATTGGGCTTTAACTTCGAATAGACTGGCCCCATCTTTTCTATTCACCAAAGTCATACGCCTTCCTTACCAAATTACTTATCCAGAAGAAAAAATGGCTGATTCAATTTGCGCAAATATTTCCAGTTTTAAGTCACCATTTAGTTTGTGTCTTTATTTTTTTAAAATTATACAATTACCGGCCTTGATAAATTACTCTTCCGGATGATGTTAAATTCAGGTCTAATGTTTGTTCATATATTGTTCAATCTTACCGACAAAACATAGACTAGTATCTAACATTTGTAATAAGTTACAAAATTTTAGACCGTTGTTTATTATTTTCTCATAAGAATTAGTTTGCTCAAAAGAAATTTTTAGATCGTGGTCTACATGTCCATAATTTGCAAGAAAAATAAAAAAGATTATTTACTAATTAATACAACACGACATACACATTAAAATTCCACAAATGGGATTTGGAGAGGGTAGTGTGTAGGCAGCCTTACCCTAGCCTCGTGGAGATCATTTACTAAATAGGCAATCCACCATCCTCATTGCTATGTACATTTTCAGGTATAGAAGTTGTAATGGGTCTAGCTTGACATGCGACTCTGAATTAATGTATAGTCTATTTAGATCAACTAATTAAGTATGTAATTTTATGGTCATTTTAAATTTTAGGCATTTATTAGTATGAATTAGTTGTTGGAAATTTATTTCAGCTCCAAGAAGTACTCTATCTATTATCAAAAATCTAATTCCGATTAGCCTAGTGGCGATTAATTACGTGAATGATGCTCCTATTTGTTGCACTATTATTACTTTTACAACTCTTTTAAATAATTCTCTCCAGATGTATCAACTTCATGATGTAATTAAATTTTCATTTGTTGTAAGAAATTTACTCCCTCCTTTTCAATTTCTATATTCTACTTTCTTTTCAAATATATTTAATTAAAAAATAATGTCATCTTTTATATCTACTATTGGAGTACTCTTTAATATCAACATCTCATAAGGCATATTAAGACGGCAAGATTTAAAGGAGATTTTAATATGTTATGCACATATTTAATTTAAGACCACAATATTCAATTTTTTTCTTACTTAGATATTGTACCAATCAAACTAAGACACATAAAATAAAGCGAATGGAATATATATTATTGACTCACTAATGGTTTCCCAACCCTCAACTAACCTATCCGTTGTATTTTCCACATTCGACTAGGATATGATGGTAAAAATTACTCTATAATGTATTTATATAACAAGTATATAGTGGCGGATTTAGAATATGACGTGCGTGTTGCAGAAAACATGTATATATATATATATACTAGTATCTAGAACGCGCGTGCTCGTGTAGCCATATCAAAGTGTAATTAAATTCTTGCAAACGATAAATATTTATCCTATTTAGCTAACTCAAGTCCACACCATCATTTTAATATTGAAGGGAAAAACCAAAATGCCTAATTACGTATTCGTAGTACTCTCTTTTAAGGAGGTCTATCGTTATTTTGATAAATTAAAAATAAAAAAGATAAAAACAATTTGGAAAGATGTACTGGTAAAATAAGCATTCACAAGGATATGTATTTCTTATGAATTCAACTTGTCGATCCCTGCAATCTGCGGAGAAGCTTTCAATATTATATCTTGAAAAAGAATCAATAAACCAATCCATGTAAGATGCACTATAAGAATTGGATTTGCATCTCTAAAGACTATGAAAGTAATTTTTCCTTTTTGCAAAATAATACGAGTTGTAAAAATAATCAAACCTCTTGCAACTCATCCATTGCGGGAACATGTTCTGATATTTGATGATTCTGCGTGGGGTTTGAGATTGATGTTTTGACTCGTTTTTCACTTCATGCTTCTGTTAAAAAAAAAAAAGAGAGAGAAACGAAATTAGGAAAAACAATATCACAGAAACTCAAATTTGCCCCGAACCCTGTTAACGAGAGATGTTTTGTGCATCGGGCTGCCCTTTACACAAATTTAATTTATAAATGAAAACAGAAATAAGAGTAAGAGAGGAAAAGAGTGAACATTTTCTACAAAACCAGAACCAAAAACCATCTTGTCGTGAATGGAATTGGTAAAAGAATGAGAGCAAAGCAAAGGAGTGAGTTGAACCGAAATTTGGCAAATGAATGGTCTAAGCTAAGATATTCAAACCAACTCCTCAAATTCTCTAACAATGAAAAGAGCATTGGTTAATATAATTAAGTTTCTAATGGCATTTATTATTTACAGCCAACATATATAAAGTTATAAAAGCTAGTCTTAAATTGTGATGCATGCATGAAAATCGCATCAGCTAGCTCTTAAATGGTGTAGATGAATAAAACGTTTGAAGATCAATTTTCTGTATAATCATTAATTTAGAGTAAATAAATGAATATGTCTTCTCATTTACTCAGTCTATCGTGGTACTAATTTATCATTTATTGGGAGGTAAATAAAACGTTTGAAGAAATAATTTTCTGTATAAATATTTATTTAGAGTAAGTAAATGAATAATGTCTTCTCATTTGCTTTGTCTATTGTGGTATTAATTTATCATTTATTGGAAGGTAAATTTACTTTTTGATACAAGGATATTGTAGGATTAGGATTCAAGAAAAGGGTAAACTTGTCATTCAATATTTAATGGGCATTTTCGTAATTCAACTTTAGGCTTAGAGTCTTCCCACTTTTAGTATAATATATATATATATATATATATATATATATAAAAAGAGGGGGGTTATGTTTTTTCAATATTTTAAAATTTCAAAGAAAGTTCAAAGAACTCAGTGAAAATTTAATGTGGTTTTTATCAAATGTTTAAACAATTCTACTCGGTACTTCCTCACTCCTAAATGTCCTCTTATCATGTAGTTATATTTTTAAGTTTCTGTTTATCTTCCATTATTATTATTATTATTTTAATAATCTGGACTCGGTCCAGTCATGAATCTTGTTACACTGTTCATCTCTTTCTCTTAACCTTTATTCTTAATAACCTTCTTCTTTAACAACACCCCGGTCAGGCCAACATCGTACTTTATCATTTTTTGGACATTAAAACGGCCGCTTTATTACCTAGAAATTTACAGGTTAATCCATTGAATTTATTAAGAAGTTAAGAAAATAACCATATATTAAGTGTAACAGATTCATAAAAACATAGATTTACATTGACGTAATTTACATAGTAGGGAGAGTAGTACGTTTAAAACATAGTTAAAACTTACATGATTTAACGACGGAGGGAGGTTTCCTTTCGGGAACCCGCTACTTCACACTAGGAGAATTATTGAAAACTAATACTATTTTACAATAAAGGATTATATTACAAGAATTTTGGTGAGGGAAGGGAGTGCAGGCATTTGAAAGAAAAGGGAATATGGATTTTGTGGTTTTTCTCGTGAGTGTTGTTGATGATGTTTTTGCCTCTTCACAAATGGTCTTATTTATAGTATACTTCAACTTCGGACTCCAAAATATTAAAGAATCTTCTCCCCCATCGTCACAAACAACTTTATATTATTGTCCTTTTGCTGATCTGTCCTTTGCGGTAGCTACTTTATTAAAACTTATTTTAATAAAGTTACTTTATCTATATTGTCTTCTAGCTATTGCAGCTTTTTTTCAACGAATCTTTTCTTTTCTCTTCTTTTGTCTTTGGCTATCACAATTACCTCTTTTACTAATTTCTTCATGTGTCTAAATTATGTAGTGCAATGGAATCAAAACTCATTCCGAATCTACGTCATTATTCTCTTCGAAATGCACTCGTTCGAAAATTTACCATGTCTCATTCAAGAGCCGAACTATGGACCGACGACATCCCTGGACTTGAAGATAATTCTGGATTAGGATTTTGGACTATATGTTTATCTTGCTCTTCTTTTGTTTGAAAAAATCTTTCTAATGTCTGTTTAACTATATTCTCTATTTTCTCATTCTTTTTCTTCTTGGCAAGTATACTTTTTTTTGTAGAGGTAGCTCCTTGTGTTAGTGTCTTTGGTAGTCTTCGTCTTGTCTGGAGAGATGAACATCCCTCATCTTCACTTTTTGGCAAAGTGACAGCCATCAACGGATTTGATAAGCCTTTACCGCCACCATTTGAACCGACTAGCTGTATCCTTATCCGATACTGGATCTAGCTACATTCGTCTCATCCATTTTATTCTGAGATGGAAAACTCTGAGATTGTGCTAACTCGAACTTGATTGCCTGTAGTGTAACATCCCGTAAATCCGAATTAGGTATGAATGTATGAATCTAGTATAAAGGTGATATTTTAGCTATACGAATCTATTTGGGATGAACTATGATAAACAACAAGTCAAACCAAAAAGAAGTTCTTAAGGCCTTCTAAATTTGTCTAAGTCTAGGACGTACTTATGGCCTATTTTCGGGTACTTGCATTAGGAATTTGTGAAAACTTCCTTTTGAAAGTTGTATCCCTTTGAAATACCTTTCCAACGGTATATTATGTGGGTCAAGGGGACATCCGTACAAAGAGTTATGGCCATTTTATCAAGGATTACAACTTTTCGATCATGTTATACGGACCTCGTTATACGGCCCATATAATTTTATACGGACCGTATAACTCGTCCGTACTTCAGACGCTCCAAATCGACGTTCTGTTCAGCCATGATAATTATGGTCATATTATACGGACCGTATAACTTTATACGGACCGTATAATATGTCCATATAACCTCCGCCTCACTTTTGTATAAATCCAAGCCTTGAGTTCTTATATTTCATTATTCACAATTCCAAGCCCTAGCAACAATCCAAAACATCAAGGTAAGTCAATCCAAACCCTTCCAACTCAATTCTAACATTTATTCTAATAATCTAAGCAAGAAATCATTGTTCCTAAACTAGGGTTTTCAAGAAAACCCATCTCAAGGTTCAAGAATCAAGATTTAGGAAATCTTCTCCAAAATTCAAGTCTTCAATTCAAGATTTTGGAGCAATTAAGGTATGTAGAACTTCCATCCACATGTGGGAATCTCTACGTTCTTCCCCATGCTCCGTTTCTTGATATCCATGAAGTTCAAATCCTAGGGCATTAAACCCAACATATTGGTAGTTTATGTATTTATGTATATGAATTTTGTATCTATATTCGTTATTGTATTCCTAATCTTCCATTATGGTTATTAATAGCTTAATCCATGAATCATGAATTCTTCCTCATGTGTTCTCATTATGTTTATATGAAATTTTATGATTTTATGTAGCAAGTTACAAGCATGTTTTCAAGTCAATTATATATATAATTATGAACTATTGTTATTACTCTGAATCAAGAACATGTTTGCAAGACTACGATGTTATCTCATGAAACCATATTATAAGATATTTCATGAAACCATGTTACAAGTTATTTCGTGAAATCATGATTACAAGTTATTTCACAAAAATCATGGGCTTCTTAGCCAACTACATTATGTTCATATTTTTGGGATTGCTTAGTTAACCGAGGGCTCGTATAGCCCGAAACTACGTTGCCACCGTAGGATAAGGGTTGTCGCCACGGAGGCAACACCTTCATTATGCAGCTTTTGGATCCTTACATGCTTATTATTACTTAAATCTCATATCCCCGAAGAGTGAGTGTTCTCTGGTAGGACGCAAGTAGCATCATGCAAATTTGCTCTACCATAGCATTACCCACGTTATTTTTAACGCTTATATATATGTATTTCCATTGATTTACCGTTTTCGTACTTTACCCACGTTTTATGCTCATGTTCAAGTTACTTTTCTACTATGTCCTATACCTATGTTGTGCCATGTTCTTAAATTTTACATACTAATATTCAATGTATATATTTTATCATAATTTTCGGAGCATATCACCTTTACCCTTCGGGGTTCAAATGGAGTCTCGCATTAGTATTCAATTTACGGTAGTCCGTGGCCATGTCCCGGTAGTTAGTATTCGTACATGTTTTAGAGGTTTCATAGACGTATAATTAATGCTTTCATGTTTGCGAATTACGTTTTCATGAATTTTCATGCTATGAGATAATTTCAAGACTTTATTCCGCAAATTACATTTTCATGATTCATTTAAATTGCATCATATAGATTATATCGTTTTGATGCCCATGTCGACAAGCAAAGTACACATGCAAGCAAGGCCCGAGTGCCGTGTTACGCCCAGGCCATAGTTCGGGGCGTGACATGTAGTCTGTGTTCTGACATCTTTAATTGCTCCAAGAGCTTCATCTTTTCTTGGATCAATATCTCATTTTCTGGTTTAGTCTTTTAAAGGCTTTGGTCATAGAAGAACAATGATCACAAAAAATTACTTGTTTCTTTACAATTTTGTTTGGGTTTTATAAAATATAGTAGTTTGGACCCAATATTCCCCTAGCATAATCTAATCATTTAGAAATAATTAAAAAAAAGAGGTTTTTGTATATCTTTAATAGTCTATGACTCTAGCCAAGTGAAAATACCATTAGTCCCGCCATGAACTACGACATAATATCTAAATTTTTTTGTCTAGATTCTTGATTAAAATATTGACAAAGTGCGTTTAGGGTGGCTACAAAATGTTTAGAATCTTTTTTGTTATAATCCATAAATTGTCTACCAATATATTATTATAATTTTCTAAAAGTCATGTTTGAAAAGAATATTAAATTATGTTTAGTTCCAAATTTTATTCTCTCTAGCATTACTTCCTAATAAGATATAGGTCAAAAGATGATTACCTAGTACCGTTTGTCCGTTTTTAGGCTTATATGCTTTTTTCCCTTCTCCGTTGTCCGAGAACTTGTTGGTCTCATGCCGTCAAATGAGAAATCATGTTATTAGTTATAATCTTTAATCTACTTAATTGGTCCGCTAGATTATTATCTTTCCTTTATATGTTCAAACTTTAAGTTATAAATTGAAAAGTATCTATAAAGTTTAGCCATATCCTTCTACTACTATTTTTATCATTTATCTATTGATAGAATTTAACTATATTCTTACTAATATTTCTGATTTGTTTAAGATAAATAGTCTAAAACTATTTAATCCGTATATTACAGCTAAAATTTCTGCATCTATACTACTCATATTACCTTTTTCTTTGTACTTACCACTTTGATAAGCACATATTTTTTCTTCACTTTTATTATATATATATATATTGAGAAATCAATTATATATATATATAAATATTTCGTAGTGAATCAATTATTATTATTATTACTCAATTAAATATATATGGAGTATTTCATAGTGAATCAATTATTATTGTTGGTACTCCCTCAGTCCACTTTTACTTGTCACGTTTCGCTTTTCGAGAGTCAAATTGACTAATCTTCGAAGCTAAATTAAATTAGATCAATTCAATATTTTAAAACTAAAATTTAGATGTTCGGAAACTATAAGAAAAATACTATAAGTTGCAATTCTTCTCATATTAATATGATGACAAAGTACATCTTAAAATGTTGGTCAAAGTTTATGCAATTTGACTCTCGAGAAGCGAAACGTGACAAGTAAAAATGGACGGAGGGAGTATTATATAATAACTTGACGTTGTTGTAAATCAAAAATTAAATATATATAATATAATATTCATTGTAGCTTCTTTAAGACAATTATTAATATTAACTACCCTTTTATTTAATTATATGTAGTATATAACTTTTCTAAATTACAATTGGTAGCTATATCAAAAATACATACTCAAATACATATATCTTTCTTTTTTTTCCCAACCACTACCCATTTCGTATTTTTTTCATTTCTCAAAATCCTAAAAATCTCTCCCTTCTCTCAACCACCACCACCATGGCCGCGCCGCCCTCTCTTTCTTCTCCCTCCGTGCTCACTTCTCTCTCTCTCTCTCTCTTTCACTCTATCCGGTGATCGGGCGGGTGTTTGAGTGGCCCGAGATGGCACACGATGCGCACTGAAGACTCTTGCGATGGCAAGCCGGCCGTGTGTATTTTTGGTGGCGGTGGCAATGACACCGATTTTGAGATTCAAGAGATTATTTTAAGAGATTAGGTTTTTGGTGGTGGAGAGATTAGGTGGTTTTTGGCGCGTGGTTCTCGTATATGTGTATTTTTTATAGTTTTGTGTGTATTTGTTAAAAGCCAAATACAAATACATTAAAAAATCTACATCTCACAAATACACTGTTTTTTAATGTATTTGTCTTTGTATTTTTTGAGTGTATTTTTTAGTGTATTTTGTTAATAGCCAAACACACTGTTTTTTAATGTATTTGTCATGTATTTGAATTTTTTTTGTCTTGTATCTGAATGTATTTGTTGAAATTCATTCTATACACAAAAATTTGAATGTATTTGGCTTCATATGTAGTTGAGTGTACACAATGTATTTGAAATACATCAAAAAAAACCACTGAAATACATCAAAAAATAAAAATAAAAAAATCACTGAAATACATAAAAAAAATCACTAAAATGCATCAAAAAATAATAATATTAATATCTAATTTAATAGCTCCACCGTTATAAGATCCTATTAAACTCATGTATTTGTTGGCAACAAATACACGCGAAAACATACACTATTTTGCCAAAATATAACTACAAATGGTATATTTAATATAACGGAAGTTATAATAAGATAGTCATTTGAGTAATTTTATCTATAATATAACGAACAAATCCATTATACAATCAATATACACCCCCTCCCCCACGGCATAACTTAACTGATAGACAAACAATAAATTAAAGTTCTACGTACATCATTGATTGATGGGATGTTGCATGCATATAACATAGACAAACTTGCAATTAACTTTTCCCCCAAAGCATGCAGAGATTTACGTACGTAGCACAATTTACGCTAAGATCCAGATGGTGTTAATTAAGTATGTACATGGATAGACCTAGGAAATACTAGTAGCATCCGTTAAGGTAGTCGATGAAGTAAAGAGATGAATGAGACAATAAAAACTTCCACAAACATGTGATCATAATATTATTCTTAGATCTTAATCTATGTGACACATTTTTCTTTTTAATTGACTTTCTGATAATTTTCCACGTAGAATTTTAGTGGATAAATTGTCAGAACTTTAATTTTCACATCGGATGGCATTAGCAGGGAGAGGTATTTTTGAACCTTCAGGTAAAGGCGTGAGCTAATTTTTTTGAACCTTCAGGTAAAGGCGTGAGTTAATTTTTCTTGGGATGCGTACATGGGAAGATAAACTTAAATCTCTTTGAATAGTAAAGTGACAAATTTGACCCTTTTTCCTTTTTATATATATCATCGACATACCACATACTTCTGGTTTTTGGTTCCAGCTCAAACCTCTTATAAATACTGGGCTGTCTCAATAACATTAGGGGTCTAAAGCCAAAATTCAAACAGAGGCCTTAATTTTTTTAAAAGAAAAAATCGTCATATATATATATATATATAGTTTACTTTTCTAGCTATTTTAGATGCGGGGTCATTAATTATTGTTTTATAATCGATTTGTTCTAACAATTCCTTTTCAATTGATAATATATTCATTCAATCTCTCTTGAGACATATATTGTTGATCTTGGATAAGATATTATCAATCTTAATTTTGAAAAACTTCTTTTGGTTGAGGCAACAATTTATATATACATCTTTAAGGAAAACATGGGGCTCAAAAAATCGTTCCTAAACGATCGCATTATCGGGTCTTATAATCGGAGCTGCCTCGTATAAACATAATAGAAAAAGCTAGTAATTTTTCTTCCAAAACAAGATATTCATCGGAAAAAGGTTGCAACATTAATTTCTTTAACGTGTTGTTAACTGCACATATAACTTATTTTCAAAAGTATATATGCCCCTCGTGACACTTGGCAGCTTCTTCGTATCCTTCTTAATCCTTATCGAAGCTTAATTAATACAGGCTTAGTTTGGCTTGTGGCCACTTAACTTTCTTTTTCTCTAGATTATAAAAAATAAAAAATAAAAACACTTGCTTATGAGAATCGCAGTTTACATGTGCTTACTGCATTCACAATCTATGCGCAAACCAACTCCCTAGCAAGCTGCATATGTATATATACCTTTCATAGTAAAATTTAATACTATAATACTAGTATTTCATAAATTAAGGAAGCAGTATAATTAAACTGAACATGAAATTTGCCTCCCTTGTTTTGAGCCTAAATGAATGCCTTCAGCCCTTCACTTTCAATGTGGTACGGTGGAGTCCTACAAGTTTAACTTCTGTCCAATAGCAATGAACGAAGGATCGACAATCAGAGGCGGAGATAGGATTTAAAGTTTATGATTTCTGAATTTGCATCGAACCCATAACTCGTCTTAGTTTTGGGGTTCATAATTAAATATTTATACAATTTTAATTAATTTTATAATACAAATAGATGGTCTGAGCAAAAGCTATTGGGTTCGTCCGAACCCGTAACTGATGCTCTAGCTAGCTAGCCCTCATCGTCAATGAAGGCATTAATTCTAGTGTGTTAAATTCATATTCAAGACTTGTATCATTTGATGATGCCATGTGAATAGCTAGAAACATGTGAAGTGTATGGTTTAACCCAATAGCGAAAGTTTCATAAGGGGACTAGAGCAAGCTACCTCTGGGGCGGATTTATACCCTTATTTATGGCGCCGTAAACCCATTGTCTTTCCGCCAAACTAGATATTTTATATGCATATTTTCTAAAATTGATCTAATATTATATGCAAACACTCATGCTCCAAAAAGCTAAATGGTGCACTTGGTTGGATGCTGAGTTATAACATGGAACAATTCCACTTAATACTTCTTTTTCTCTCCCTCTTTTAGTGGTGCACCCATGTTATAATCCTAGATTCGCCTCTGGAAACCATGACACAAAGGATCTTCTTTCTGAAGAGATTCGATTTGAAGGTCTTATAAGTTCAATATTGGAATAATTTCAGAGGTTTTTCTTGACTCTGTCGTTGACTTATTGACTCTATCGCGCCAACAAACTATTCCAAATATTTAGACTATTTTAAAACAGGTCATAATAAAAAATAAAAAACAATAATTCGAATCATTTCTTTTCGCACCATTTCAGAAACTCACAAAATTTATTCAAATCGTACTTCAAATGAACTACAAAAATGTAATCTCTATAATAAGTCCGACAATAAGCTAAAATTGGCTTATGTATATCTCTATAATAAAGTCATTTTGTGCTTAAAATAAGCTCAAAAAAATAATTGACCCACTTAACTTAGCTTTATCTAAAGCAATAAGCTAAAAAAATGGCTTGATAATATAAAAAAAAATGGCTTATAAAAATTAATTATATTATCAATGTATATAAGTTAAATCCTCGTCAAAATCAACACATTTTACAGAAAATGGCCATGCAAATTAGTTGCTTGACTCTCTATTGCCCCATAAACAATTTACCGCTAATAATCTATTCTTCTCTATGTACTTAAGCTGCCTCTAATTCTTTGTTATATATAGTACCAACTAACACACTTCATGCACATCCACCATTTAATTTAGAGATCTACAAATCATGGCTAACAATTATCATACTAAGCTTTTCATGGCTCATCTTATGATATTTGTTCTGTTTTTATCATTTTTTCAATCTTCTGATGCTGACAATCCTCATTTCCTTACCAAAAAAAAAGGTAATCCTCATATCACGCCTGATTCTCCTTCCACCATTTGCAAATCTACCCCCCATCCTAAGTTCTGTAAATCAATGCTCCCAACAACTGAAAATGCCACTTCCAATAATGTCTATGACTATGGTCGATTTTCTGTTCACAAATCTTTATCTACAACTCGTAAGTTCATTTCTGATGTTCAAAAATACCTTAGAAAATCCAAAAAATTAACAAATCCCGCGATTCGCGCTCTCGAAGATTGTCAATTTTTAGCTGATCTCAACATAGATTATCTCTCAACCACTTTCAAGACTGTAAATGAAACTTCCAATATTTTGCCAATTGTGGAAGCAGAGGATGTGCAAACTTTGTTAAGTGCCATTTTGACAAATACACAAACTTGTTTAGATGGTCTCCAAGAAATTACCTCTTTTCCGGGAGAAATGACATTTTAACCCCTCTAAACAATGACACAAAACTTCATAGTGTTTAGCTTTGGTCACAAAAGGGTGGGTTCCAAAGAAGAAAAAGGATCCAAAACTCATCCAATTATCAAAAGAAGTCAGCTTTCAGAAATGGCCACTCTGCTGTTGAAAATGTCTGCAAGAAATAGGGTAATATTTGAAAGAATCAGAGAGAAAGCTCTCCACAACAAGATGTGACCAGGTTTTTATGGT